>NW_007255056.1:0-818 GCF_000164805.1 Carlito syrichta | reverse complement strand
AGGTCCTACACAGACCCCTGGGAATCAGACACTGAGAAAACAGATTCTGGAACACAGACAATGAAGAGTCCCCAGAATGACTGGTTACATGCAACAAACCCAGACATCAAGACATTAATGGAGAGAATTAAAAAAATTGAGGAGAGATAAGAAGAAAATAGGAAGGAGCTGTTGTCAGAAATGACAGCAGTAAAGAATACTGTGATGGAAATGAACAACAGACTAATAAGCATGGAAAGCAGAATCAGCCAATCCGAAGAAAGAATCTCAGAGCTCGAAGACCAAAACACAGAACTAACCCAAACTGTCAAAAGCATAGAAAAGAAGCTCAAAAAGACAGAAAAAAACCTGCAAGCGATGAATGATCACTTCAAGAGACCAAACTTAAGAATAATTGTGCTTCCTGAGGCAGAAAGAGAAACAGAAGCCACACTGGAACAAATATTTCATGAAATCATTCAAGAAAACTTCCCTCATCTCATTAAGGATGAAAAAATTCAAACACAAGAGATTCAGAGAACGAACCCCTGCAAGACAACAAATGAGAAGACCAACTCCCAGACACATAATAATTCGCCTAAACAAAGTAGCTATGAAAGAAAAAATCCTAAAGGCAGCAAGAGAAAAAGGCCAGACTACCTACCAGGGAAAACCAATTAGAATAGCAGCAGATTTATCCACAGAAACCCTTCAGGCCAGGAGAGCCTGGAGCCCTATCTTCAAAGTTCTAAAAGAGAAACAATTTCAACCAAGAATAACCTACCCAGCCAAACTAAGCTTCATTAGTGAGGGAGAATTGAAATCTTTTCCAGACATCC
>NW_007255055.1:1799-17924 GCF_000164805.1 Carlito syrichta | reverse complement strand
ATTATGAATTCAGTGAAAACCCACTCTATAAACGTTTACTTAAAATTTAACTAAAGAATTAAGTAAAAACCTTAATGATTAATCTTTATCCTAGGTCTGTGAAGACAGTGTTATAAATCACCTACATAACTCCTAGATAAGTATTAAAACTTATAATGAGCTCATAATGAACTTTCCATAAACTTGTACTTCTAAAAAATCTTATGTCTGAACATTAAGCTGTATAATTCTAAATCAAATAACGAGTGAATATACTTATATCATTTTTTACTCAAGTAATATCTAGTAACTTATAACCACGTGAAAGAAAGCATTCTTGATGTGCTTCAGAGTTTAACCCTTGCATATGTTAGAAAAGGCCAGGCAACATAGTGGGAAAATGGGAAAATGAACCATAACATTCTCAGGTTAGGTGTGAGTACTTTGCATAAACATGCCATTTTCTTCTTCCACGACTGCACAGAATTTCTTCAACCTCATCAAACAGCAAAAGTGGAAGACAGAAGGGCCTCAGCTTCCCGGGCTCACCCTGTGGCCTGGGGTCTTTGGCCCACCAGGACCCTGTCAATCAGGTGGACCTCCAAGGCCGGCTCCCAACATAAGCCACCTCCATAATGTGTGACCCAGTGACTAGTGTTCCTCTGTGATTGGCTTCCCAGTGACTGCCATTATTTGTGACCTGTATCCCAGTGATTAACCCTCCGTTATGATGTGTGCCCCAGGTTTTGGAGCTCTTCTCTAATGGATATTCCAGTTAATGGCCCTCTGCTGTGATGTGTGTCGTAGTGACTGGGCCTCTTTAATAATAGTTGATACATTGAGTGAGCCTGCTTTTTGATTGCTGCCCCAGTGGCAGATCCTCCTCCAAAATCTGTACCCCAATGATAAGCTCCTTCTGTGATTGGTGTGCTATAACTGGTGTTCCGGTGACTGGCCCACTTTTGTTTTGGTTCCCAAGTGACTGGGCTTCCTCCATAATGAGTGCCTCAATGACTAGTCTTCCTCCATTATGAATGCCCCATTGACTGTCCCTCCTCTGTGATTGGTTCCAGAATGACTGGCACCCCTCCGTATTGGTTGCCCAAGTGACTTTGTCTCATCTGTGGTGAATGTCACACTTGCTGGGCCTCCTCAATAATGCATGCCTCAGTGACCAACTCTCCTTTGTGCTGAATGTCCCCATGACTGACCTTCTGCGTCATGGGTGAACACTGAAGTCATTGCCCCTCCTTTGTGATAGGTGTCGAAGTGACTTGTACTTCATGATTGTGCTTCAGTGAGCATCCCTCCACTGTTTTAGGTGTCATACTGACAAACTATCTCAGTGACTAGCCCTCATCTGTGAAGCATTAATTTGTGACTGGTTCTCTTGTGTGATGTGTGTCACAGTTACAGGCCTTCCTCTGTGATTGGTGCCCCAGTAAATGCCCACCTCTATGATGGGTGCCCTAATGACTGTCACTCTTGTGTGATTGGTGTCCCAGTGACTGGACTTCAACTGTGATGGTTATCCCAGTGACAATATCTCCTCCATAATTGATGTTCCACTTACTAGTCCACGTAACTTATGAGTGAGGAGTGATTGGTGCCCTCCAAGCGGTGCTCCAGTGGCTGGTCCTCCTCTCTGATGAGTGTCCCACTTACTGGGCCTCTTCCATAATAGTTTCCCCTTTGATGATCCAGTGACTTGTCCTTCTCTGTGATGTGTGCCCCAGTGACTTGATTTCCTCTGTGATGGGTAACTCAGTGACTCTCCCTCCTCCTATACAGTTCCCCAGTGACTGATCCTTAACTGTCATGGGTGCCCCAATGATCGGGCCTCCTCTGTGATGGGTGTCCAGGGACTGCGCCTCATTATTTGTGACCTGTGATGGGTGTCCCAATGACTGCCCCTCCACTGGGATCAGTGCCCCAGTGGCTGCTTCTCTTCCTAATAGGTTGCCAAGTGAGTGACCCTACTCTGGGGTCTGTGCTTCATGGACTAACCCTTCTTCTAGGGGGTGTCCTAGAGGCTTTTCCTACTTTGTGTTGGGTGTCTCAGTGACTAGACCTCCTCTACCATGGGTGCCTCAGACACTGATCCACCATTGTGATGGGCGTCTCAGTGACTGTTTCTCCTCTGTGATGGTGCCCCAGTGTCTGATCCTCCTTTGTTATGGGTACCACAGTGACTACCACTTGTCTGTGATAGCTGTTCCAGTGAATAAACTTCATCTGTGATGCAGACCCTAGTGACTCCATGGCAGGCATTCCTATGTAATGAATACCTCAGTTGCAGACCCTTTTCTGGGATCAGTGTCCCAGTGACTGGCTTTTCTTGTGATCAATGTTCAAGTGAAGAACTTTCCTCTTTAATGGATAACCTAGTGACCAGATCCCTTCTATCATGGGAGCTCCAGTGGCTGACTCTCCTTTGTGATGCATATCACATTTAATCGCTCTCTTCTGTGGTGAATGCTCCAGTGACTGGCCTTCCTGTCTGATGAGTGCCTTAGTGACTGGTCTACCACTGTGATGTGTGCCACAGTGACTTACCCTTCTCTTAATGAGTGCCCAATAACTGCCCTCCGCTGGAATGGGTGACTCAGTGACTGTCCTTCCTCTTGTATTTTTTTCCCAGTGACTGGACTTATTCTGTAATTGGTGCACCAGTAATTGGCATTCTGACTTACTGGTTCCTTAGTGCTGGGCCCCCTTCTCGAATGGGTGCCTCAGTGACTATCACTCCTCTTTAGTGGGTTCCTCTGTGTCTGACTCTTCTCTTTGATTATTCCCCAGACTGGTTCTCCTCTGAGATGGGTGTCCCAGTGATTATCCTCTCTCTCACATGGGTGCCCATGTTTCTGATTCTTTTCTATTATATTTGCCCCAATGATGAAAGCACCTCTGAGATGGGTTCTCCAGTAACTTTTGTAATGCTATGATGTATACCCCAGTGACTGGTTATCTCTATAATGGGTGTCCCATGGATGGAACTCCTCTGTGATGGGTGCTCCAGTGAATTGCCCTTTTTTGAATTTTTTGCCTCAGTGACTACCCCTTCTCTCTAATGGATGCCTCAGTTTCTGGCTCTCCTCTGTGAAAGTTCCCCAGTAATTCGTCCTTCTTTGTAATGGGTGTCACAGTGACCCACATTCCTCTATGAAGAGTGCCCAACTGTCTGGATTTTTTCTGCAATGTTTGCCACAGTGACATGATGACCTCTGTCATGGGTAACCCAGTAACTAGTGTTCTGTTGTGATGCTTGCCCCAGTGACTTGCTGTCTTCTACAATGTGTGCCCTATGATTGGGACTCCTCTGTGATGGATGCCTATGTGCCTAGTCCTTTTCTGGGATTGATAGACTAGTAACTGACTCTCCTTTGTTATTGGTGCTCCAGTGACTAACTCTACTTCCTAATGAATGCTTTACTGATTAAGCCTCATTTGTTTTGGTCGCTCTGGTTAATGACTCTTCTCTATGATGCATGTCACAGTGACTGTCCCTTCTCTGTGATGGATGCTTATGTGGCTGGTCTTATGTGATCAGTATTCCAGTAACTGGACCTCATCCTAGTGTGCTCCCAGTGACTGGCCGTCTTCTGGGATGGGTGCCTCGTTGCCTGGTCCTGCTCTGAGATTGGTACCCAATGACTGAATTTCCACTGTGATGGTTGTCCCAGTGACTCACTCTCCTCTGTGATGGGTACCTAAGAGACTAGGGTTCTTTCGTGATGGAAGTCTCAGTTATTGGCATGCTTCTATAACGAGTACCCTATGACTTACACGCGTCTATGTTGGGTGCCACAATGTTTACAACTCTGTGATTGGTGGCCCAGACTGTACCCTTCTTTCATGGTTTCACTGTGATTGGTCCTCCTCTGTGATGGGCGACACAGTGACTAGCTCCCCTGTATGATGGGCGCCCAGTTTCCCTATGTCCTCTATGTTGTTTCTCCCAGTGACTGTATTTTTTCTGATGGGTCCACCAGTAACATCCTTATTCTCTAATTGATGCTCCAGTGACTGACACTTCTCTTTAATAGGTGCCCCATAATTGACACTCCTCTGTGATGGATACTGCAGTGATTGGCCCTTCTCTGTCATCAGTGCACCAATGACTGAATCTCCTTTTTGCTCAATGTACCAATGACTGGCCCTCCACTGGCTATCCTCTTCTATCATGGGTGCTCCAGTGACTAACTCTCCACTCTGATGAATTTCCCAATAACTCTTCCTTCTCTGTGATGTATGTCTCAAGTACTGGCCTCCCTATGTGACTGGTGTCCAACAACTGTCCCAGTGACTAGTCCTCCACTATGATGGGTGTCCCAGTTTCTGGACCTCCTCCAAAATGGGTGCTCCAGTGATTGGCCCTCCTCTATGATGCATGACCTTGTGAAAGGGCCTCCTCCATAATGGGTGCTCTATTGACTGGGCTTCCTCTTTGTTTGGTTCCCCCATGACAGACCTTCCCACAAAATGGGTGTCCCACTTACTAGCCCTCCTCGTCCTTAACTGAACCTCTTACATGATTGCTACCCCAGTGATTATCCTTCCTCTGTGATTATTTCGCACGTAATGGGTCCCATTCAAGAATAGTTGCCCCAGTGACTACCCCTCCTTTGTAATGAGTGTCCATCCTTTTTAGTGAGTGTCCCTGTGATTGGACTTCCTCTGCTACTGGTCCTCTATTGTAATGGTAGTCTTAGTGACAGACACTTCTCCATGACTGACTGGTGCTCCACTGACAGGACCTTCTCTGTGATTTGTGCCACAGTGACAAACCCTCTTCTGAGATGGATTTTTCAGTAATAAGCTCTCCTCTGTAATGGATATCTCAGTGAGGTTTCACATCTGTGTTTGGTGGCTCATTGACTGGCCCCCTCTGTGATGGACTGACTCCACTCTGTAATGGGTTCTTCAGTGACTTGACCTCATCTGTAATGGATACCCCAGTTACTGGTCTTCTCTGATCTGTGAACCAGAGACTGACCCTACAATTCTATTGATGTCCCAGTGCCTGGCTTTACACTGTGATCATTGCCACAGTGACTCATTTTGATGGGTGCCCCATGACTGCCTACTTCTGTGAGACCACATTGGTAGTCTCTCTTCCATAATGGCTGCACCAGTGACAGTCTTTCCTTTGTGATGCGACTCTCTGTGACTGAGCCTTCTCTATAATGGATACCCCAGTGATTAGCTCACCCGTGTAATAGGTGTCCCAGTGAATAATCATCCTAAAAATGGGAGCCCCAGTGACTCACCCTCCTCTGTGATGGTTGCCTTCATGACTGGTCCTTCTCTGTGATGGGTGCCTCAGTGATTGTCTCTCTTTTGTGCTTGAGGCCTTGTTGACTGGTCCTCACTGATTGTCAGTACCACAGTGGATGGCCGTCATCTTTGATAGGTTCCCCAATGTCTGGCCTCCTCTTTGATATGTGACAAAGACAATGACCTTCCACTCTGATGGGTGCACCAGTGACTATGCTTCTTCTGAGATCCGTGCTCCAGTGACTAGATCTCTTCAGTGTTGTGCCCCAGTAATGGTCCTCCATTGTGCTGGGTACCCCAGTGACTGGCACTCCATTTTTTATCATTGCCACGGTGTTTCCCCAGTGACTTGGCCTCCTCTCTGAGGTTTACCATAGTGACTAGTTCTTCTGTGTGATGGGTGCCCTACTGAATGGGCCTCCTCCTAATGGGTGCCACAATGATTTGCTCTCCTCTGTGATGGGTGCTTCTGTGACTGGCCTCTTCTATGGTAATTTCCTCAGTTACTTTACCGATTCTGAGAATGGTGCTCCAGTGAATGTCTCTCGACTGTGACAGGTATCGTAGTCACTATCTCTCCTCTATGATAACTGCCCAGTGACTAGTCCTCTTCCAAAATAGTTGGCTCAGTTACTAGCCCTCTTCTGTAATGGGTACACCAGAGACAGTCTTCCTCTGAAATGCATGCACCAGTGACAGCCTTCCCCCTTTAGTCATCCCCCAGTGAGTGACCCTTTATCAAAATTACTGCCCCAGTGAAGTCCTCTGTGAAGATTGTCCCATTTAATGACACTTTTCCGTAATGGGTACCCCAGTAACTGGTCTTCCTCTGTAATGGATGCCACAGTGGATAGTCCTTTCCTGTGTTGTGTTTACTAGTGAATAGATTTCTCTGTGAAGGGTTCTCCTGTGACTGGCCTGCCTCTGTGCTGAGTGCCCCAGTAACTAGCCTTCCACTGTGATGCATCTCCTAGCGATTGGTTCTACTCTGTGATCGATGTCCCTGTTACAGGCCCTTTTCTGTGATGACTTTCCCAGTGACCGACCCTCCTCTGCGATGGTTGCTTCAATGGCTCTCCTTTTATTAATTGACCCTCCCCTATGATTGGTACTTCAGTGACAGAATCTTCTTTGCATTTGGGGCTCCAGTGACTGTCTTCATTTGCGATGGGTGACATTTTGACTGGGTTGATAGGTGTCCCAGAGTCTGGCCTTCCACTGTGAGGGATACCCTGGAGACTAGACTTCCTCTGTGATCAGTGCCCCCAATTATTTGTTATCTTCTGCCATGGGTGCTCCAACGCCTGGCCTTTTTTCTCTGGGTGCCCCAATGACCAACCTTCTTTTATGATTAGTACCATAGTGATTGATTCTCCTTTAAATGGGTTTCCCAGTGACTGGGCCTCCTCTGTGATGTGTGCCCTCTTCATTAGCCCTTCTCTATGATGGGTGTTTCTGTGACTGGTCCTCCTCTGTGATAGATGTCATAGTGACTGTGCCTTTTCTGTGTTGGATGCTCCAGACACAGGTTCTTCTCTGTTATGGGTGTGGCAGTAATTGACTTTCCCCTGTGTTAGTTGCCTCAGTGTCTGGACCTCCTCCATAGTAGGTGCCCCAGTGACCAGCCCTTTCCTTTACTGGGTGCCCCACTGACTGGTGCTCCAGTGACAGGATATCATTTGTAATTGACACCCCAGTTACTGTCTTCAGCCTTCTCTGTTCTGGGATCCCAAAATAACGGCTCTCCTCTGTGATGGTGTATCATTGACTGGCTCTCATCTGTGATAGTTGCCTCAATGGCTTTGTCTCCTCCGTAAATTGTGCCACAGAGACTAGTTCTATTCTGTGATGGGTGCCCTATTGAATGTTACCCATTTTTGTGGGTTTGTCAATGATGAATCCTACTTCGTGATTGGTGCCACAGTGACTATGCCTCCTTATTAGTGGGTGCACCAGTGACTAGTACTCCTAAATTTGGGTGCCCCAGTGACAGGGCAGTCTCTGTGATGGGTATCACAAAGACTGACCCTCCTATATTACGGGTTCTCCTATGAATCCACTTCCTCTAGATTAGTGCCCCACTGAAAAGAACAATTCTGTGTTGTGTGTTCCAGTTACAGAAACTTCTCTCCAATCAGTGTCCCAGTGTGTGACCCTCCTTTTAATGGGTGCCCAATGAATGAGCTTCCTCTCTGATGCATGCCCCAGTGCCTGTCTCTTCTCTGTGATGATTGTCTCAGTGACTGGGTATACAGAGTTAAGTATGCTCATGTGAATAACCTTCTATTATGAGTGCCTGAGTGATTGAGTCTCCTCCTATTGGATTCCCCAGTAACGTTTCCCCCTCTGTAATGGATGCCTCAGTGACTAACACTCGTCCTTAATGGATGCTGAATTGACTAGCCTTCCTCTGTGCTAAGTGACCCACTGCACTGTCTCTTTTCTGTGATGGATGCCCCTATGACTGGATGTTCCATGGAGGTATCTGTGATAGTTGCCTCAGTGACTGGACCTCCATCATAATAAGTGTCCCAGTGACTGACCCTCTTCTTTGATAGATGATCTGGTGACTGGTCCTACTTTATTATCAATGGGTCAGTGATACGCCCTCCTTTTTAATTTGTGCCCAGGGACTGAACTCCTTCATATTTGGTGCCACAGTTACTAGCATTCCTCCATTTTGGATGTCCCAGTGACTGGGGTTCCTCTAATTTAGGTGGCCCTGTCACTGTTCTTTCACCATAATGGTTGCCCCAATGACTATCCCTTCATTGTGAAGGTTCTCCCAATGGCAGGCCTTTCTCCATAATGGGATCCCCAGTGACTTGACCTCCTCAGTTACAAGTGGAACAATGACAAGCCCTTCTAAGTGTTGGAGATTCCATTGACTTGCCCTCCTCTGTGATGGGTGCTCCCATGACTGCCCCATCTCTGTGATGGTTGCCTCCATTACAGATCTTCCTTTGTGATGAGTGCCACTCTGGCCTTGTTCTGTGCTGGGTGGTCTGGTGATCAGTCTTCCTTTGTGATGGATGATTCTATGACTGGCCCTCTTTTATAATGGCTGTCCCAGTGACTGGCCCTCTTCTGTGATGGGTGCTCAGGGATTATATCTCCCCTGTGATGGGTAACCCAGTGACTGAACCTCCTCTTTGATAATTTTCCCTTTTACTGAAACTCCTCCATTATGAGTTGCCACTGTGAACAACCCTCCTCTGTTATCGGTACAATGGAGACAAACCCTCTTCTGATATATGTCTAAGTCTCTAGCTCTTCTCTGTGGGGGATGTCCCCATGTGAGAAATTAACTCACCCATCAAAAATTCAAAGATTGACACAGATACGTGGAGTGCAGCAGAAGGTAGGATTTAATGATTGTCTTGCAAGTTCAGTCTTCTGGTGCACAGGAACACTGAGCAGTTACAGTAAGCAATTTTTCTTTAGCATGCTAGTCGGACCCACAATTTGCATTGACTGAGAGTTGCAAGGTCAAAACATTTTCTAGACGTTGACTAAGGGGGGTTTTAGTTCAAATAAGGTTAAAATAATTACCTGTTCCTATTTGACTGGAAGGTTTGAGTTTCCTCAATTCTGAGTAAGATCCGTTTTCCTAATGCTGCTGTTACCATGCCCACCTTTGTTCTAACGTACCTTTGGTCACGTCTGATTTTTGGTATTTACTCTTGGTCACTTTAGTTGACTTCTTTTCATTTTATAAAACGGAATCATCTATTATCTTTCATAATTTCCTAGTCTTTTTTTCATTTGACTTATTTTAATTTTATTTGTTTTGCTGTTGTTTGAACATGTCAAGTAAGTATGGACTCTCTTTTTCATGATTTATTTTTTAGGTAAAAATAGAAGGTTATTTTCTGCATAAGGTACAGGTATTTGTTTATAGCTTTTTTTAATGAGTCCTTGTGCCAGGCCCATCATGCAAGCAGTAGCGCAGCACCGAACAGTGATTGGAATTCCTGCAATAATAACCCGAGATGTTAAAACACAGGCAACCATACTTTTTATTTTCCCAAACATCCTTCTAGCCAGTTTGCAAAAGGATTCTTGACACCAGAATTTGCAGCCAGGGACATTACCCCTATAATATCTTAATGATTTTCCCATCTAGGGCAGTAATATTTGGAATGAAACGACAAAATTTTTCACCCAGCATGACACAAATCTCCTTTCTTTCTGCTAATATTATGTCTAATGCTATTCTATTCTTCCAGGTCATCTACTGGAAACATCCCATTGGCTAGTTAATCCTTGAAGGACACCCTATATAGTTTATAAAATTTTGTTGATTATAGTAAATATAAATAATTCAATTTACATTTTTATTAATAGTAGACCATCAAAAGAGTTCAGACTTAAACCCTGCAGCTATTTTAGTTCCAGTTTTGAATTCATTAGGGAATCCCAAGGGATCTTAATGGAGCCAATGAACATATTCAATTTAAGGACACTTATAATCCTCTCCAAAATTGATGAGGAGTTTAAGTGCTCTTGGATGTTGGATGGAATGCCAGAGTAAATGAAATAGCCAATTGGACTGATGTACAAATCCCAGTCCAGTTGAATGGCAACAATTCACTCAGGTTTTTCCCACCTCAATACCACCAAACATTTGCTAGGGGATGTGCAAGTTACAGAAATTTCCACTACACTCGCCAGAGATATTTCGGATGTAGACAAGGTGATAATGTAACTCACAGATTCCTGAACACTTCCTCTTGCCTAGAGAGGCAAGAAGAGTGGTACACCATCTCAATTGAGAAAGAGGAGACTGCCCTCAGATCTGACCTTTTAATGCAAGTAAAAGCAGGGACAGTCTTTTACAAGCCTTCTTTCTCCAGGCACCCCGTCTTGGTATGGAGCCATTATGTAATGCATTTTATTTATTTATTTATTTATTTAATTTATCTTTTTTTTTAGTTGGAGTCTCACTCTGTCACCCAGACTGGAGTGCAGTGGCTGGGAGCGGCCACTGCAGCCTCAACCCACTGAACTCTGGCGATCCTTCTACCTCAGCCTTCCGAGTAGCTGGAATTACAGTCCTGTGCTACCATGCCTGGCTAATTTTTGATTTATTGTAGAGATGAGGTCTTGCCAAGTTGCCCAGGAGGCTCTGGAACCCGTGGGCTCAGGCAATCCACTCACCTCAGCCTCCCAAAACACTTGGATTACAGACTGAGCCACTGATCCCGGTCACCATCATATAATTTATACCACTGTTGTCTGTGTCTCAGCCAATGGGAAACAGTACTACCTGTGCCTGTGGTCATCCTACAGCATATGCATAAAAATTACTCTTATTTTCAGCAGGCACTGAAGATTTAATCAATTCCACCCAAGCATTTGTGTCTCCATAACCTGCTTTAATTTCTAGAGTTTGCCTAGGATCCTTGACTTTGATATAGTCTTTGCCTAGGATCATTGCTGGGGGCGAGAATTGATTATGAGACCTTCAGTTGGTCCTGGGCTGGTTGATTTCTTGTTTTCAATTAGCCTGAGGGCAAACTGTCCCACCCAAACTGTCTCTGAAATATTGATATCCAACCCATATATGCATGGGGCTACTTTAGCACTGCTATCTAGAAGTTGCAGAATGTTTATGGTCAGCAAGACAGGATTCCAATGTAAATTTCAATGGTTCTTTGATAGGACCCATTTTGAGAAGTGCAACTTATCCCTCGGACAATTTATATGCCCATGTTACCTCTTGCTAGTCCAGGAGTCCAACCTTGGTGCTTTGTGATTTACCAAATATTATATGAAATTATACATGGATAGAGGTGGTGCCTGGATTGGGATCATGACATAGATATTTATCCTTGTGGGAAAGTAGCCTTTGATTATTTATATTTTCACAGGATAATGTTAGACATTCATGAACCCTTAGTTACATTAATAAGAAATTTGACATGTTACCCCCAAATCCCTAGACATTTGTATGCACTCATTGTGTTTTCCCATGTCTCTCCATCACCAGTTAGGAGATTCCACATAAGAATATTATGATTATTTCTTTCATAGTTTTGTACTCCTTAATCTTACTTTAAGAGACTAGCCAACTATTTGAGACATTTCTCACCTCTCATTATATTTCTGGGAGGTCTTAGCCTCCTTTTTGAGTGTAGTTTAATGAGTTTATCCTTTCACTGTCAACCAGACAGCAGTCTTACTGGTCAGTAGCACTTGATAAGGACCTTATTCCTTTGGTTGAAGCTTGTCCTCTCTTCAGGTCTTGAAGTGATAAATGAAAAAATTGAGAGGAGTCTGAGCAAGAAACTTGTTTAACCCTAGGGAAGATATAGTAGAGGAGACAGCCAGTATATACTCTCAGGAACTTGTCTTCCATCTATATAGTGGGAAAGTCTGTTGCTCTCCTTAAATATGGTTACTTGTATAGTAACTCATAGGATGACAAGTACAGATGCTTTCAAGAAGCTGTCCTGATTCTAAGAAGAGCTATATGGAGGAACTTTGTCCAGGGCAACTTTGTTTCTAGCATCAATTTGGTCAAATGCATTTTTGTTTCGTTTATTTTTTGTTTGTTTTTTTTTTGAGTTGGAGTCTCATTCCATCACCAAGGTTGGAGTGCAGTAGCCCATTCACGGGCATCCCAGCATCGACTTGCTGAACTCAGGTTATCCTCCCACCTCAGTTTTCCACATAGCCAGAACTACAGCTGTGCACTAAATGCCTATCTAATTTTTGATTTATTGTAGAGATGACGTCTCACCAATTAGCCCAACCTGTTCTCGAACCCATGGGCTCAGGCAGTCCCCTCTTTCTGGCCTCCCAAAGTGCTAGGATTATAAGATTAAGCCACAGTGCCCGACCTGGTCAAATGTTTTTAAAGAGTTTGATTCTTTTTAAAATTTTTTTCCAGAAGACAGTAGATTCAAAGGCATAAGAAAGTCCCAGTGCACCTGCAGTGCCCCCTTTACCCCTTATAACAGCTTAAGTTAAAGTGTTAAGTCCAAAACCGAGGAATCACCTGTACCCAATGCACCTTTATTACTGACCTCACTATTACAGTATTTAAAGGGTAGGCCTCCATCCATCCAGTGAGACGATTAACAACTTTTACCGATATTTGAGCTTTCTGTAAATTAAGTTTGGATACTTTGGAATGAGCTCAGGCCTGGGGAATCGTTCCTGTTTTACTGGCTTTTTAATACGTTTTTGTTTATTTTTTTTACTGCTGATACAGTCTCAACAGACCTATTTTGTGATAGTGTACATGCCCACACACTCATACGTTTTTAGAAGTGTATCATATATTGCCTGATATCCCCAATGACTCTCCTTATGTAATATGGTCATTACAACCCTCAATAGTTGGTTTACTAATCATCTCTCTCCCATTTGGGAGAAAGTATCTCCCCTCTTTGTTTGGAGAAGTCCCTACTTCTTCCATTCCCTTGATTTCTTCTTCAGTAACTTTTAATTTCAGCTGGGCTTGGTGACTCAGACTGTAATTCCGCGCCTTTGGGAGGCTGAGGTGAGTGGATTGCCTGAACCTGCGGGTTTGAGACCCACCTGGGCAGCGAGACCTCATGTCTACAATAATTCAAAAAATCAGCCGGGCATGCTAGCGCATGCCTGTAATTCCGACTACTCGGAAAGCTGAGGTGGAAGGATCGCCGGAGCCCAGCAGGTCGAGGCTACGGTGGCCGGGAGCAGCCACTGCACTCCAGTCTGGGCAACAGAGTAAGACTCCGACTCAAAAAAAAAAAAAAAATTTCATGGTGACTATGGGTATACTGGGGTGAGATTCAAGAGTTCAGCCTCACTTTCTTAGGTGGTCTTTGTTATTTTGTCAGGCAGTCTGTTGCAAACTGCCTTAAAGGAGTCGCCTTTTCAATAACTATGTTTTACTGCAATTTCAGCAGGGAGAAATTCATTTTTATATCCTCTTTTACCAAATTTCCATGGACCAGCTCTTTCCCCTTACTATTTGTGAGATCTTTTTGGTGACTTTCTTATTTGCAAGCAATTTCAGAGCCTGATTTAGGGCAAAAAGTTCATAAGTTTGTGCAAACCATTTGTTAGGTAACCTTCCCTTCTCACAGGTAGACAACTGATCTCCACCAATAGCATAGCAATTATGTTTTTTTTTTCCTTCAATTATTCTGGAGGATTCAGTTATGAATAGGTTAATTCCAGCACGCAGTGGCATTTTTCCCAATTCTGGTCTTTTATTTTATTTTGTATTTAATAATATCCAGACAATTATGACCCAATTTCTCTTGAATCATTTTTGCCCTGGTGCTTAAGAAGTCCACTACATTGAGGCAGGAATCTGTAGTTAGTATCAAGTTATTCTTAACCTCGTATTTTATAGTTTGGGAATCTTTCAACCAATGTTCAGCTCTTTGTTTTAGGATAGCCTGTATTGATGTGTGGGTACTGACCATTGACTTTTCTCTAACAGTCAATTTATGACTGTCTTCTGCTAACAAGGCAGTGGATGCTACAACCTGCAAACATTCAGGCTAACGCCTAGACATTGGATTTGACAATTTGAACATGAAACCAACGGTTTCTTTCTTTCCACCTTGCTATGTGTAAGCACTTTGTTTGCCGCACCCTGATCCACAGTCACAAACAAGTGAAAGTGTTTTTCTAAAAATGAGAGTGCTAAAACAGGAGCTGTGATTGTGTTTAGAGCTCATTTTATCCATTCTAGAATTTGTACTTCTTCAGCAGTCCATTAGAGAGGATCCAGTTCTCCCTCTAACAGCTTAAACTATGAATCTTTGGCTTTTCTGCCATAAAAGCCAATCCACTATTTGAGTAGCCTATTAGGTCTAAAAACTTTCTGAATTCCCTCTTTCTCTTTGGTAAAGGGAAGCTAATTATTCCAATTACTTTTGTTTTAGGTTGGTTTTTTGTCTGCCTTCATTAATCAGATTCCACAAGTATTTAATTTCTTTTTACACAAATTGTAACTTGTTTTGAGGCACTCAATCACTGATATCCTAGGAAGTTAAGCAAATCTATTGTGGGCTATTTCAAAACTCAGTTTTCTAAGTAATGAAAAAGGTTTTATGCCATAACAGTAGTTAGAACTGAAGAAAAAGTTATAACAAAGTTAGTTGTACACGAAGAATTTTTTCATATATTCCCCTTTGCAAACCATATCTTGACTTCCATATACCATTGATGACATGCTTGGACTTGCTTTTTTGTCCTGTATTTTTCTCTTTTTAAAATAACCAGTGATTTATTTTAGAACATTTTGTTACATAAAATCCTTTCATATAAAGATTTTTTTATTTATAACTTTCCTAACTAAATATACAACTTAATACACATAACTTTCTTTAAATTTTCTTTTTTTTTTCATTTTTCCTTTACTCCAACCCATTTTAAAATCACTTTTTGTGCCTCTTTAAGTAATTCTTCTAATGATTTCTCTTTCTACTCCTCAAGTTTCTGCAAATTTTTAATATTATGTTAGTTTTTGGTAAGAAAATTAATATTTAGAAGACCCTGTCTGACCAGATCCTCTGAGTCTAGTCCAGAATAATTTCCCATTTGGTCTCTCAGTCACTGTAGGAAGGCAGTTCGAGTTTCATCTCTTGTTAGGTTTTAAATGCATCAGAGTTATTCTGTGACCTTGGGGTTGATTTCCTGATTCACTTAAGTATCAACCCCCTCATATTTTGCACTTTAGTTTCATCCTCTTGATTATTATTGCCCCACTTAGGATACATATGGATTCATTTACTCAGCTGACTGAACGCCCAGTCCTAGAGGGTTTTCCTGTTTTCATATGGACATTGTAGCCCTCCTGATCATTCCTCTTTTTCTTGGTATAATAGTTATCCCCCGATGACCTCAATTTTCCCCAATGGACTATCTAAGGCAATGTTAGTTAATTTTTATCTCCCCCTTTCTTGGATTCCCAAGGCCTAGAATTTTTAATCCCCATTTTCGACTAACTTGAATACTCAAGATCGCTTACTATGAATTTCTTGTTTTTTATTTTTTTCTGGTTGATGTATGTACTTGAGTTTACCTATTCATTCACACCGTTCCCTGGAGGTTTCTGCACACCCTGAGATTCACTTATTTCCTCTGCAGTTGTTTTCCTTGTGGGAGGAAGGAACTGTAAATAGGACTTTGCACTCTCTTTGTTTTTATGATACATCTTAGTTACATATACATATACAAATACATAACATATACATATACATATACATATACATATACATATACACTCAACCTCTGAGAATTCCACAACCAACAAGGCAAAACTTACAGTCCAATTTTTCCTAGTTTGGCAGATATACGAGGTTGCCTGATTGCTGCAGTTCCTGTTTTTCTTTTCATTGGTGTCCCAGTGACTGAACCTCCTCCATAATGAGTGCCTAAGTGATGAACCCACCTTCATTATGGGTGTCCCAGTGTCTTACCCTCCTCTGTTATGAATGCTCCAGTGATTAGCTCTTCTTAGTGTTGGGTATGTCAATGACAAGTCATTCTCTGTTTGGGGTGCCCTTCTGATGCCCTCCTCTGCAATTGGCATCACAATTACTGGTCCATATCTATTATATGTAATCCAGTGACTGTCCCTCTCCTGGGATGGCTGTCCCAGTGACTGGAACTCCTCTGTGATATGTGTCCAGTGACTAAACCTTATCTGTGATGGATGCCCCAGACAATTATCCTCCACTGTGATCTGTGCCCCAGTGATTAGAGTTCCTTTGTTATATCTGCCCTTGTGATTTGTTCTCTTACATAATGAGTGCTTCAGTGATTAGTCATCCAAAATCATGTGTTCCAACGTGTCTGTGCCTTTGCATTATTTGTGCCACAGTGAGTGTCCGTCTTCCATAATTGGTGTCCTAGTGA
>NW_007255055.1:0-614 GCF_000164805.1 Carlito syrichta | reverse complement strand
TCCATTATAATGGCTGCCACAGTGACTAGATCATCTTTTGGAAGATTGCCTCAATGGGAGATCTTTCTAAATAATGAATGCCCAAGGAACTTGCCATTCTATGTTATGTGAGCCACAGTGACTAGTCCCTCTCTATGTTGGGTGTACCAGTGACTAACTCTCCACTGTAAAGGATGCCCCATGACTTGTTTTTCTCTGATTGGAGTCTCAGTGACAGTTCATTATTTTTAATGGGTTCCCCATTGACTGACTTCTCTCTGTGATTGGTGCTTCAGTGATTGGCCCTCTTCTGTGATGGATTTCCCAGTGACTGGCCCTCCTTTGTGATGGGTACACAGTGACTACACCTCCTTTCTAATTACGGCCCCAGTGACTTCCTCTCCTCTGTAAAGGATACCACATTGAATAGCCCTTCTCTGTGTTGGGTGTATCAGTGACTAGCCATCCTCTTGAGGGTTGCCTGCATGACTGGCAGATCATCTGTGATGTGTGTCCTGGTGACTGTTCTGCTTTGTGAAAAATGGCACAGTGACTGATCCTTCTCTCTGATCAGTGCCCCAGTGACTAGATTTCCTTTGTAATCACTGCCACAGGACTGGCTTTCCTACAAAATG
>NW_007255054.1:2193-5271 GCF_000164805.1 Carlito syrichta | reverse complement strand
CTTAGTTAGAGCCGTGTAGTGTCCTGTATATGAGGATTCACTTTCCCTAGATTCCTGTTTCAAAACCCTGATTCTTGTTTATTCCTCAGTAAGACGCCATACAGATTTTTTGATAGAGGAACCATGGAAAACAGATTTTTTCTTGTTTCTTACCAAGAGGCCATGTAGTTTCCTTTATGTGAGGATTGCTATTACTCTCATTCATGGCTCGAATCCCTGAATCTTCTTTATCTGTCAGCAAGATGCCCTGTAGAGTTTCAGGACTGAGGACTCATATAACCCAGATTCCTTATTTTTAGAAACAGCCGTGCACTTGCCTGTATATGAGTACTCCCTTTTCCAGATACATGCGTCGAAACCCTGATGCATGTTAGGACCTTAGGAAGATGTCGTGTAGTTTTTTGGGGATTGAGAACACATGTCACCCAGATTCCTTATTATTTCTTAGAAAAGTCTGTGCAGATACCTGTATATGAGGATTTCATTGCCCAAGATTCTGCGTCAAAAACCAAAATTCGTGTTTAGCCCTTAGCAAGAAACCCTGAAGTTTTGTTTGTGATTGCGGACACGTGTAAACCAGATTCCTTATTCTTCCTTAGCAATAGACACTGCTGTTTTCTGTGTATGAGGACACCCATGATCCAGATTCCTACTCCCAAACCTGATTGGAAGGTTATCTCTTAACATGATGCTCTATAGGTTATCGGGATGGAGGACTCGAGTAAATAAGATTCCTTATTCTTCTAGAGGAACAGGTCGTGTAGTGTTCTGTATATGAGGACTCCCATTAAATAAATCCCTGCTTCATTCTCAGACACTCACGAGGCATTACTGGGTGACTTAGATTTCCAGTTGCTTGGATATCAAGAGAAAGACTCCCGTAAAGTTCTTGTGGCATAGGGACCCAAGATTCCTGATTCCCTTTTCAAAAAAACACACTAAAAATGTAGCAACGTAGAAGCCCAGATTGCTGATTAAACCTTATTAAGAGAACTTCTAGATTTAGGGGACTGAGAACTCCAAGAACCGCATTCCCTTTCCGTTCTCAGCAAGATGGCCTGATGTTCCCTGTCTATGTGGATTCCAAAACTCTGTATACAAAAATGCATATTCCTAGGTGTTTCCTAGGGACGTGGAATCCATGATTCCTGGTTACATTTTAATAATTCATACAAAATATTTGGCAACTGGAAAATCATTTGTCTCTCTCCAAATAAAAGTACAAACCGAAATTTAAGGATTTAGTTTCCTTTATATGAAGACTGCTATAACCCACATTTGCGCCTCCAATTCCTGATTCTTCTTTAGCCGTCAGCAAGATGCCCTGTAGAGTTTCAGGACTGAGGACTTGTATAACCCAGATTCCTTATTTTTAAAAAGAGTCATACACTTGCCTGTATATGAGTACTCCCTTTCCCAGATACATGCATTGAAACCCTGATGCTTGTTTAGACCTCAGGATGATGCTGTGCAGTTTTTTGGGTATTGAGAACACATGTCACACTGATTCCTTAATCTGTCTTACAAAAAGTTGGTGAAGTTACCTGTATATGAGGATTTCATTTCCCTAGATTATGCTTCAAAAACCAAAATTCGTGTTTAGGCCTTAACAAGAAACACTGAGGTTTTTTTGGGGATTGCAGACACGTGTAAACCAGATTCCTTATTCTTCCTTAGCCATAGACAGTGCAGTGTCCTGTATATGAGGACACCCATTATCCAGATTCCTACTGAGAAAACCTGATTGATGGCTATCACTTAGCAAGACGCTCTGTAGGTTTTTGTGATGGAGGACTCGTGTAACCAAGATTCCTTATTCTTCCATAGCAACAGGTAGTGTTGTGTTCTGTCCTTGAGACTCCCATTAATGAAATTCCTGCTTCATTCTCAGCAAGACGCTGAGACATTTCCTGGTGACCTAGAATTCCAGTTGCTTGGTTATCAAGAGAAAGACTCCCATAAAGTTCTTGTGGAATTGGAACCCAAGATTCCGGGTTCCTTTTCTAAAGACACACTAAAAATATGGCAACATAGAAACCCAGAGAACTTGTCGATTTATCAAGAGAACTTGTCGATTTAGGCGATTGAGAACTCCAAGAACCGCATTGCCTTTCCATTCTCAGCAAAATGCCCTGATTTTCCCTGTCGATGTGGATTCCAAAACTCTGTATACAAAAATGCAGATTCCCAGATGTTTCTTAGGGAGGTAGAATCCATAATTCCTGGTTACATTTTAATAATTCGTAGTAAATATTTGGCAACTGCATATTCTCGGCCTCTCTCGAAATAAAAGTACAAACGGAAATTTAATGATTACCAAGTTCACCTTAAGACCAGAGTTACATTCAAATATGGGAAGACAATAATTTTGTTCCGAGAATCTGTTCTTAGTTGTCCAGAGGAACCTAAGGGATTGTCCTACCAGATACCCGTTTACAACTAACAAGAGGACCAGAAATTTCCTGTGGATCTGTAATGACAGATTTAGCGTATCCACGGAGCATGTAACTCTGAAAAATGGAGGGATCCTGAAACCCAGATTGGTGATTAAAACGTATCAAGAGGCCCTGTAGATTCCGGTTAAGGAGAACTCGTAGAACTGGATTTCCTTTTCATTCTCAGCAAGATGAACTGATTTTCCCTGTTGTTGTGGATTCCAAACTCTGTGTACAAACAGACAGATGTTCAGAATTTTCCTAGGGACGTGGAATCCATGATTCTTGGTTACCTTTAAAAATACGTACTAAACATGTGGCAACTTCGAAACTCTTTTCCCCTCTCAAACTAAAAAGAGTAACGGAAGTGGAAGGATACAGGGTTCACCTTAAGACCAGAGGTACATCCAAATATGGCAAGAAGATTCTTTTTGTGCTGGAATCTGGCCTTAGTTTTTCTGAGGAACCTAATGGACTTGGAGTGCCCAATACCCGTTTACAACTTTCAAGAGGACCAGAATGTTGCTGGAGTCCTGAAATGATGGATTCGTAATATCCACATGCTATATTGCTCCAAAATATGTGGGGAGCTCGAGACCTGTATCTTGCTTCTCCCATAGCAGACACCCTGGGGATTTTATGG
>NW_007255054.1:0-1148 GCF_000164805.1 Carlito syrichta | reverse complement strand
TAGCAATAGACACTGCAGTTTCCTGTGTATAAAGACACCCATTATCCAGATTCTAATCCCAAAACCTGATTGGTAGTTATCTCTTAGCAAGATGCTCTGTAGGTTTTTTGGATGGAGGACTCGTGTAACTAAGATTCCTTTTTCTTCTAGAGCAACAGGTAGTATAGTGTTCTGTATACGAGGACCACCATTATTGAAATTCCTGCTTCATTCTCAGAGATATGCCGATGTATTTCCTGGTGACCTAAAATTCCAGTTGCTTGGACATCAAGAGAAAGACTCCCATAAAGTCCTTGTGGAATTGGAACCCAAGATTCCTAGTTCCGTTTTCAAAAGAAACACTAAAAAAGTGGCAACATAGAATTCCATATTACGGATTAAACATTATCAAAAGAACTTCTAGATTTCGGCGATTGAGAACTCCAAGAACCGGTTCCCTTTCCGTTCTCAGCAAGATGCCCTGATGTTCCCTGTCTATGTGGTTTCCAAAACTCTGTATACAATAATGCAGATTCCCAGACGTTTCCTAGGGACGTGGAATCCATGATTCCTGGTTACATTTTAATAATTCGTATTAAATATTGGGCTACTGCTAAACCATTGGCCTCTCTCCAAATAAAAGAAAAAAACGGAAATTTAAGGTTTCCCAAGTTCGTGTGTATCCCGTAGCAAGAAACACTGAGGATGTCTCGTATTGGAGTCTAGTGTATCACAGATTCCTTATTTTTCCTTAGCGAGGTGCCGTGTATTGTCCAGTATAGGACGACTCTGTTTCCCAAGTTCATCTTAAGACCAGAGTGACACTAAATACGGCAAGAAGTTACTTTTGTTCCGGGAATCTGGCCTTAGTTGGCCCAAGGCACCTAAGGGACTTGTACTACCAGATATCCGTTTACAACTCTCAAGGAGACCAGAATGTTGCTGGAGTCCTTAAATGACTGATTCATAATACCCACAAGCCAAATATCTCCGAAACATGAGATGAGCTCGAAGCCCTAATTCGTGTGTATCCCGTAGCAAGAAACACTGAGGATGTCTCGTATTGGAGTCTAGTGTATCACAGATTCCTTATTTTTCCTTAGCGAGGTGCCGTGTATTGTCCAGTATAGGACGACTCTGTTTCCCCAGAATCCTGTTTGGAAACCCTG
>NW_007255053.1:2988-4041 GCF_000164805.1 Carlito syrichta | reverse complement strand
TCAAAATATCTACATGACTTCTTACTTAAGGGCTAAACAAGAATCAGGGTTTCGATACAAGAATCAAGGTAAAGAATACTCACATACAGGACAATGCATGGCTTCCAAATAAGTACGAATAAAGAATCATTGTTCTACGTACCCTAAATCCAAAAAATTCCCAGGTTGTCTGCTATGGGACAAACAAGAAACTGATCTTCGAGCACCCCAAATGTTTCAGAGCAATTTAGCATTCGGATATTAAGAATCGGTCATTTCAGGACTCCAGCAATATTCTGGTCCTCTTAAAAGTTGTAAATGGTATTGGGCACTCCAAGTCCGTTATGTTCCTCAGAACAACTAAGGCCGGATTCCTGGACAAAAAGAATCTTCTTGCCATATTTGGATCTAACTCTGGTCTTAAGGTGAACCCTGGAATCCATCCCTTTCCGTGTCTCTTTTTATTTTTAGAAGGAACAAGTTTTAAGCACTTACCAAATGTTGACTACATACTATTAATGGTAACCAGGAATCATGGAATCAACAATCCTAGGAAACTTCTGGGCATCTGTCTTTTGAAAAACTGAAAATTGGAATCCAAATCGACAGGAAAAATCAGGGCATCTTACTGAGAATTAAAAGGAAATCCGACCTTAGTGGTTCTTATTTTCTGGAATCTACAGGGCCTCTTGATAAGGTTTAATCACCAATCTGGGCTTTTGGGTCCCTACATTTTCAGACCTACTTGCTCCGTTGATACGTTAAATCTGTCATTACAGATCCTCAGGATCTTTCTGGTCCTCTTGTTAGTTGTAATAAAGGATTTGGCCCTAGAAATCCTTTTGTTTCCTGGGACCATCTACGACGACAATCATATTCACCAGAATCAAAAGGTATATTAGTACTAAATTGCTTGATTCAGGTGACCTGTAAGTGCAGAAAATTCTTGTGGTTGGGTATGTAGGAATTGGGGTTTTGGATTTGGAATATTCCACATTTTGAGGAGGTCTTGTGAAGGGGAATCAGGAATCTTGGATTCCTTTTCTAAAAGAACATTATGGACGTCTTTCTCTT
>NW_007255053.1:0-1962 GCF_000164805.1 Carlito syrichta | reverse complement strand
GTCTTAAGATGAACTTGGTAATCCTTAAATTTCCGTTTGTACTTTATTTGTAAAGGGGCCAAGGGTTTTGCATTTGCCAAATATTTAGTACGAATTATTAAAAAGCAACCAAGATCCATGGATTCCACGTCCCTAGGAAACATCTGGGCAACTGCATTTTTGTACACAGTGTTTTGGAATCCACATGGACAGGGAAATTCAGGGCATCTAGCTGTGAACGGAAATGGACTCCGGTTCTTGGAGTTCTCAATCGCCTAAATTTACAAAGTCTCTTGACAAGCTTTAATCAACAATCTGGGCTTCGATGTCGCCACATTTTTATTGTGTCTTTTGAAAAGGGACCAGGAATCTTGGGTTCCAATTCCTCAAGAACTTTATGGGAGTCTTTCTCTTGATATCCAAGCAACTGGAATTCTAGGTCACCAGGAAATATCTTGAAGTCTTGCTGAGAACGAAGCACGAATTTCAGTAATGGGAGTCCTCATATACAGAACACTACACAACTTGTTGCTACGGAAGAATAAGGAATCTTGTTTACAGGAGGCCTCCATCCCAAAAATCTACAGACAGTCTTGCTAAGAGATAACCACCATTCAGGTTTTGGGAGTAGGAATCAGATAACGGGAGTCCTTATATACAAGAAACTACACTGTCTATTGCTAAAGGAGAATAAGGAATCTGGTTTACACGTGTCCTCCATCCCAATAAAACTTCAGGATTTCTTGCTAAGGGCTACACACGAATTTGGGTTTTTGAAGCCTAAACTAGGGAAATGAAATGCTCATATACAGACAAATGCACTGACTTTTCCTAAGAAAGAGTAAGGAATGTGGGTGACATGTTTTCTCAATATCCAAAAAAATATACGGCATCTTCCTAAGATATAAACAAGAATCAAGCTTTCGACGCATGTATCTGTGCACAGGAGTACTCATATACAGGTAACTGCAAGGCTATTGCTAAAAATAAGGAATCTGGGTTCTACGGGTCCTCAGTCCTGGAAATCTACAGGGCACCTTGATGACGGCTAAAGAAGAATCAGGGATTCGAGGCATAAATGTGGGTAATAGCAATCTTCATTAACAGGAAACTACATGTCCTCTTGCTAATAAAGAGAAGAAATCGGTTTTACCTGGTTCCTCTATCAAAAAATCTACATGACTTCTTACTAAGGGCTAAACAAGAATCAGGGTTTCGAAACAGAAATCAAGGGAAAGAGAGTCCTCACATACAGGACACTACATGACCTCCAGCTAATTACGAATAAAGAATCATTGTTGTTCGCCGCCTCAGTCTAGAAAATTCCCAGGTTGTCTGCTATGTGAAAAACAAGAAACAGATCTTCGAGCTCCCCAAATGTTTCAGAGCAATTTAGAATTTGGATATTATGAATCAGTCATTTCAGGACTCCAGCAACATTCTGGTCCTCTTAAAAGTTGTAAATGATATTGGAAACTCCAAGTCCGTTAGGTTCCTCAGAACAACTAAGACCAGATTCCAAGACAAAAAGAATCTTCTTGCCATATTTTGATATAACTCTGGTCTTTAGGTGAACCGTGTAATCCTTCCCCTTCCCTGTCTCTTTATATCTTGATAAAGGACAAGGGTTTTTCACTTGCCAAATGTTTACTACGTACTTTTAATGGCAACCAGGAATCTGGAATTCACGAACCTAGGAAACTTCTGGGCATCAGTCTTTGGATATACTGCATTTGGAATCGAAATCGACAGGAAAAATCCGGGCATCTTATTGAGAATTAAAAGGAAATCCGGTTCTAGGAGTTCTCATTTCCGGAATCTACAGGTCCTCTTGATAAGGTTTAATCAGCAATCTGGGCTTCTGGGTCCCTACATTTTCAGAGCTACTTGCTCCGTGGATATACTAAATATGTCATTACAGATCTTCAGATATTTTTGGTCCTTTTGTTAGTTGTAATCAAGATTTGGCCCTAGAAATCCTTT
>NW_007255052.1:2157-2975 GCF_000164805.1 Carlito syrichta | reverse complement strand
TCCTTATTAGGGTCTTCTGGCTTTGTTCACTTTTCCCTCTGCTTTACAGTCTGTCTATTCAGCAGTATGTAGTCTTGGTCCCTAGATTTAAAAAGGGGGCATATAAAAGAGGAAAATAATGGAGGAAGAGGGGATCAATAGGGAGTTAGAAAGAGAGAAGTGTGAGAGGGAAAACAGATATACATACCAACTATCAGGTGAGAAAGAGACACAGGGCCGGGAAGAGGTGAAGAAAGACACGTAAGTAAGATTCCCTAAAGAGTACTGATAGCTACACAGAGACAGGCCAATAAAATCTAGAAACTATAAGTCAGAAGGTAAACAACAAACGTGATCTAAACCAACAGTTACAATGATAAAATCATAAGTCAAAATAAGCAAAAGAGAGAAGTGTGAGAGGGAAAACAGATATACATACCAACTATCAGGTGAGAAAGAGACACAGGGTCGGGAAGAAGTGAAGAAAGACACGTAAGAAAGATTCCCTAAAGAGTACTGATAGTTACACAGAGACAGGCCAATAAAATCGAGAAACAGTGTAAATCAGAAGGTAAACAACAGAAGTGATCTAAACCAACAGTTTCAATGATAAAATCATAAGTCAAAATAAGTGATCAGACTAGAGTCACTTCTCTGATCTCCGATTCTGGCCTCTCCCTTTTGTTTTTCATTCCAGCGTAGGGGTGGGGCTTTGTTTCACACTGTTGCCTTAGGAACTGAGGTAAAGTTTGTTGATAGGTGGGCAGGGCAATGGAAGTCTCTGCCTGGAGAATAGCAAGGTAGTTTAAGCAGATCTGTTTTTCTCCATTTGTCTGGGT
>NW_007255052.1:0-1647 GCF_000164805.1 Carlito syrichta | reverse complement strand
GCCTCCCTGTGTGACCGGTGGCTTGGTGCCGGGTGCTGGGCTGGAGACAATGCAGCCGGGGAGAGAGCCGGAGGGGGCTGGGACCCAAAACTCCCACACACACAGTGGAATAGCAGCAGCAGGGGGCTGCAATATCTGGCCTTAGGAAATGAGGTAAAGTTTGTTGATAGGTGGGCAGATCAGTGGAAGTCTCTGCCTGGAGAATGGCGAGGCAGTTTATGCAGATCTGTTTTTTTCCGCTTGTCTGGGTCCCTTGGCTTGGGGTCTCACATTGAGTGCCTCAGCCAGGGTGGGCCCGGAGTTCCAGAGCTCCAAAGTTTCAAAGGGCAGGCGATGAGCGGCAAGAGTGGTGCTGGGCACCCCACAGGGTACTTCAGCCAGGAATTGGACTGGTGTCTCTGAGGGGTGGGCGCCCAGAGCCTCCCTGTGTGACCGGCGGTTTGGTGCCAGGTGCCGGGCTGGAGACAATGCAGCCAGGGAGGGAGCTGGAGGGGGCTGGGACCAGAGACTCCCACACACACAGTAGAACAGCAGCAGTAGGGGGCCACAATATCCTGCCCTGTGTGGGACCGAAGTTCCCGGGCCTGGCACCAGCACAGTTGGTGGTGGGGTGGGGGATGGGGGAAGAGAAGTAATAGCCTTTTTGGGAACTCACCTTCAGAGAATCTCACCAGTTCACCTATGCCGTCACCATCTTGCTTCTATTCCCTGTCCTCTTCTCTTAAAACTATGTTTTTTCTAACATTTTCATAACTTTTAAATATAAACATACTAATATCTTTAAAGCACCTGAAGTTCCACAAGAACTTTCCTCTAAAAAGAAAATATTTGTGGCTCTGGTCCAGGGCTTTTTTTTGTAGGTAGTTTTCTTATTACATAGTCAATTTCCTTGATTGCTACTGGTCTATTTAGGGTCTCAATTTCTTCTAGTTTCAACCTAGGTAGGTTGTGTGACGACAGAAAGTCCTCCATTTCCTTGAGGTTTTCAAGTTTGTTTTCATACAAGTGTACCTAGTAATTTCTGATGATCTTTTGTATTTCTTCAGGGTCAGATGTGACTTCATCTTTTGTGTTTCTGATTGTGCTTATTTGGTTTTTTTCTCGTTTTTTTGTCAGTCTAGCTAGGGGACCATTGATCTTGTTTATCCTTTCGAAGAACCAGCTTTTAGTGTCATTGGTTTTTTGTATTATCTTTTTGTCTTCTATGTCCTGGATTTGGGCTTTTATTTTGGTGATCTGGATTCTTCTGCTGAAATTAGGGTTTTTGTGGTCTTGCTTTTCCAGCTTCCTTAGGTGGCTTGTTAGGCTGTTAATTTGTGCTCCTTCCATTTTCTTCACATGTGTTTGTAGGGATATAAATTCCCCTCTTACTACAGCTTTTATGGCATCCCAGAGATTTTGGTAAGATGTTTCTTCATTTTCACTTGTTTCCAGGTATCTTTTGATCTCTGTTTTGATTTCATCATTGACCCAGGAGTTGTTTAGCATCATGCTATTTAGTGACCATGTGTTTGTGGGTTTGGGGAGGACCTTGTTCGTGTTAATGTTTATTTTTATTCCACTGTGATCCGAGAAGGTCCATGGTAGAATTTCGATTCTTTTAAATTTGCTTATGCTTGATTTATGGCCAATTATGTGATCGATCTT
>NW_007255051.1:1573-2335 GCF_000164805.1 Carlito syrichta | reverse complement strand
CTGCTTAGGCCAGCAGAGTTCCTGTAGGTTGCTTGTGCTGCATGTAAAAATTAGAAGGAAAATGGGGTCAATGGCTCCCAAACACATCCTAACAGTCTCGGGTTCCACAGTCCTCCCTGATCCCTAATGCTCAGTGGGCCTCTGAGGCCAGCTCCCAACAACTGCCCCTTTTTAATTTTTAGCACAAAACCTTGAAACTCGGTGTTGATCTGAGAAATGTTCTTCTTCAGTACTCTGAAAATAACTGGAAGTAGGCATAGCAACACAAGAATCACTGTCCCGCAGATTCCCACATTAATGAGTACAGATATCAATAACTTTTGATTAACAAACAGTGAGAAGTTATTAAACTTTGAGCTAGCCAATTCTTAGGACTGGAACTGCTTTTCAGCAACAGTCATGTCCTGCATGTCTTGATGTAATTTAGTAAGGTCTATACTTAAGCCCGAATGATTCCAAATTCCAATGATCTGATTCTTTATCTTGTCCCAATTATAGACAGACTTATTCACCTCCAAAGGAGTGAGGCAAATCCTCTTAAACTCAGAGTGACATCGGAGAGCCAATTTTATCTTTAAAGTCACAAGCTCTTGTCCTACTGCTAAAACTGTCTTCTCTAAAGCATTAACTTTACTCTCTAACTTTCGAACTATAATCTCCTGAGTAGCTAATGCAATAGAAGACATTCTTAGATAACTGATCAGCAAAGGTAGTTGTATCAACTTTCTTTAGATAGAGCTACAGTTGAAACTGTTACAGAAG
>NW_007255051.1:0-411 GCF_000164805.1 Carlito syrichta | reverse complement strand
AGCTAGCTGGTTAAGTCAGCTTGCTAGCTAGGCAGTTAACTATGTAAGTCAGCTTGTTAGGTATCTAGCTAGTTAGCTAACATTTTAAGTCAGCTGGCTAGCTAGGTAGCTAGCTAGTTAGCTAACTATTAATTCAGCTGGCTATCTAGGTAGCTAGCTGGTTAAGTCAGCTAGTTAAGCCAGCTGGCTCTCCAGCTGGCTAGCTTGGTAGCGAGCTAGTTAAGTAAGCTGTGTAGCTAGCTGGTAAGCAGGTTAATTCAGCTAGATACCTGGCTAGCCAACTTGAAATGTAGTTAACTAGATAGTGAAGTCAGCTAGATAGCTACTTGGCTAGCTGGTTATGTCAGCGAATTAAGTCAGCTGATAGCCAACTTGCTAGCTGGTTTAGACAGCTAGTTTATTCAGCTGTCT
>NW_007255050.1:751783-753377 GCF_000164805.1 Carlito syrichta | reverse complement strand
AACTCCAAATGGATCAGAGACCTAAATGTAAAACCTCAAACCATAAGAACCTTAGAAAATGAAGGAAATACCCTCATGGAAATCGGAACTGGCATCCAATTCCTGAAGAAAACCCGAAATCCACAGGTCATAAGAGAAGATAGACAAGTGGGACCTTATTAAACTGACAAGCTTCTGCAAGGCCAGAGAAACCATCAAGAGCGCAGGGAGACAGCCTACAGACTGGGAAAAAATATTTGCCAACACCAGGTCTGACAAAGGTTTAACATCCTGGATCTACAAGGAACTAAAACGTGCTGAAAAGAAAAAAAACAAACAACCCCATTATAAAATGGGCAAAAGATATGAACAGACACTTCACAAAAGAGGACATCGAGCAGCCAACAAACACATGAAGAAATGCTCAACCTCACTAATCATCAGGGAGATGCAAATCAAAACCACACTGAGATACCACCTAACTCCAGTCAGAATGGCAATTATCAACAACTCAAAAAATAACAGCTGCTGGAGAGGGTGTGGTGAAAAGGGAACACTTCTCACTGTTGGTGGGAGTGTAAACTAGTGCAACCTCTGTGGAAAGCAGTGTGGCGATTCCTAAAAGCTCTAAATAACAACCCATATGACCCCGCAATCCCCCTACTGGGAATATACCCTGAAGACCTCAAATCACTCTATAAAAAAAGATACCTGCACACGTATGTTTATTGCAGTGTTGCTCACAATAGCAAGAATCTGGAAACAACCATGCTGCCCATCAAAAGAGGACTGGATTTTAAAAATGTGGTACATATACATGATGGAATACTACGCAGCCATAAAAAAGAACAAAATCATGAATTTCGCAGCAACCTGGATGGAACTAGAGTCTATAATACTGAGTGACCTTTCACAGAAACAAAATCTGAGTATCACATGTTCTCACTCATATAATGGACCTTGAACATCCAATGTAATACTATAAGAAAATGACTGACGGTACTGGGAAACTGGGGGGGGATGGGATTAACAGTAGCATGTATCTGTCTGGGAATGGGGCAACACCTCTTATCAACAGTGTGCCTGAATGAAACGTAATTGTACACCTAACCCTTAACTGTACCCCACAAAACCATAATAAAAAATATTAATAAAAAAATAAATTAAATAAATTAAATAAAAAATAAAATTTTATTTTAACCAATGTGGGGTAAAATAAGATGCCACCTTAATAAGTGATGAAATTTAGCATTCTAGGCCATCTAAAGTCATGAGATTCGATGTATACACCACCTATGTAAGATTCTTCCCCAATATGTTCAACCTGAATCTAATCATGAGGAAACAGACAAATTCAGATTTTGGGACAATTCACTAGACAACTGTTTCATATTCTTTAAAAATGCCAATGTCAGCCGGGCTCGGTGGCTCAGCCTGTAATCCCACTGCTTTGAGAGGCTGACGTGAGTGGATTGCCTGAGCCCACGAGTTCAGGACCTGTTGGGCAACTTGGCGACACCTCATCTCTACAATAAATAAAAAAATTAGCTGGACGTGGTAGCACATGCTTGTAGCTCCAGCTACTTGGAAGGCTGAGGCAAAAGGATCGCCGGAG
>NW_007255050.1:708055-751763 GCF_000164805.1 Carlito syrichta | reverse complement strand
CTAGAGTCAAAAATACTGAGTGACCTCTTACAGAAACAAAGATCCGAGTATCACATGTTCTCACTCATATAATGGACCCTGAACATCCAATGTAATACTATAAGAAAATGACTGACGGTACTGGGAAACTATGGGGGGGATGGGATTAACAGTAGCAAATATCTGTCTGGGGATGGGGAAACATCTCTTATCAACAGGGTGCCTGAATGAAATGTAATTGTACACCTAAACCTTAACTGTACCCCACAAAACCATAATAAAAAATATTGATAAAAGAAAATTAAAAAAAAAAAGAAATGTCAATCACAACCCATCATTCCTTTGTCCAGTGACTCCCCATTTTCTTAGGAAGAAGTCCCCTCTCTCTTTATAAAAGTTAACAAGAACTCGAACGATCATCTTCCACAGCTCCTGCTTGCTTATGTGACTACTTCACTCATGCTGGCTTCCTTACTGGTCCTTGAATATGCCAGGCATGTTTCTACCCTAGGACCTTTGCACTGGCTGTTCCTTCTCCCTAGAACACTACTTCTCCACATAGTCACATGCTTTACTCCTTTTCTTCTTTCGTCTACTCAGTTATTATTCTCTTTATAAGACCTACTTTGACAAGCCCCTTTAAATAAATAAAGCCCCCCCTTCCCTAGCTCTATTTTTTTCTATTTTATCCCATGAAGCTTACATTCTTATCCTACCCTAGTGTTTATTATATTTATTTTCTGTTTTCACTAGCACTTATGCTTCATGAGGACAGAGCTGTTTTCTTTATCTTTCTTTCTTTCTTTCTTTTCCTCATGGATCTATGTTTAGATTACAGTATGGAGCATGGCACTGAGGAGGTGTGCAGCAATTTTTGTTACATGAGAGAATGTGTCCTGGATCCAAGTTTGTTCCTCCATAGAGATCCTGTGTGTACTTGGTTAAATTAATATATAGATATTTAAGAGGTGTAGTCCTTTTTTAGTAGCATTTTATTTTTGATGACATCTTCTAGCTGCAATGCTATTGCATTTTTGCAGGATAAGTTCATTTCTGCTGGTCTTTTTGGACCTACTCACTAGTTAAAGGGTTTGTCCATTAATTCTGCTTGTTTTTCTTAGCAGGTACAGAAAATGACAGATATCTCTCCTCTCCCAATTCCTACACCTCCTGCTGCTGTTTCCTTCCTTATAAATTGACCAGAAATGGTCATCATGAGCATCCTTGTCTTTTCCCCGATTTTAAAGTGTTTCTTGCATCTCTCCATTGATGTTTGCTATAAGATTGTGGTATACAAGCTTGATTAAACTTAAGAAGTTAATTTCTTCCTGAGACTTTTTAATTTTAAAATATGCATGAAAACTTATCAAATGCTTTTTTTTTTTTGGAGTCAAAGTCTTACTCTGTTACCCAAACTGAAGTACAGAAGCATGATCACCGATCACTGCAGCCTTGACCTCCTGGGCTCAGGTGATCCTTCTGCTTCAGTCTCTGGAGCAGCTGGGACTACAAGTGTGTGCCACTACACTCAGTTAATTTTTAAATTTTTTTATAGAGATGAGGTCTTGCTATGTTGCCTAGGCTTATCTGAAACTCCTGGCCTCAAGCAATCCTCCCACCTCAATCTCCCAAAGTGCTGGGATTATAGGCTCCCAGCCAAATACTTTTTAATTACTGATTGAAATAATCACATGATTGTTCTTTCTGTTAGTCTATTAATGTTGTGAATTACATTAACAGATTTTTCTGGTGTTGCATTATTTTTGCCTTCCTGGAATAAACTCTACTTGATCATAATGTATTTTTTTTTTTAGAATTTTTGCAAAAATCATTAAAAGAGGCTTCTAAATATCTCTCTGTATAAAATTTGCATTGTCCTTTTCTGTTTTTAGAAGCAAGATGACGTTAGCCTGTTGAAATGAGTGTGTCAGGTTTTGCTCTTGTAATATTTTGTGAACAGCTTGGATTAAGATAGGATAAGTTAGGAATGAATGGTGTCTTGAATGGAAGATCTCACATGTGAAATCATCAGAACCTGGAGATTCTGGGTAGTGAAGTCTTTGATCACTACTCAATCTATATTTGTCTCTTTTTTCTTGTGCCAGTTTTGCCATTTGTATATTTTTTTTCTAGATTAAATAGATCCATTTTAATCTAAGTCCCCACATTTATTAGCATACAAATGTCTCATACTATTTTAAATACTATTTAAAATAGTTTCTCCTTTTTTACTCTATATTGTATTAATTTCTATATTTTGTCACTGACTTTCTCTCCCTTTCTATTTTGATGATTTTTGCTCAAAATGTGTCTTATCTTTACTTTTGTATGCCTGGGAAACATATTCTGAAAATCTGAGATTTGCATGCTGGAAACATATTGAAGAATGCTTTCTTTTGAGGGGTAAGGGAAATATGATAGGGTAGATGGAGTAGGTGAACTGTGACATAGTTGAATGGAGTCCCTCAGGGGATCCTACCAGGAGCCCTGGAGCTAAGACCATTCTTGAGAGTTGTCTTATTGAGGCAAGGGGGCTGAGTCTTTGTGCCCCTGCATGGACCCCTTGTGGGATGCAGGGTGCCCCAGTATAAACTTTGCCACGGGTGGGAGGGCTCAAATAATAGCACTGAAGGCACTCAGTCCTGAAAGGTTTGGGGAAGGGACCTGGGCAGCACTCTACAGCATCTACAATAGTGCATTCCTGAAGCTGCTCAGATCTACTCGCTTCCCAAGAGCGATACTCTCCCACAGGTGTGCTGAAACTAGTTAACAGCAGATTGTTAGACTTTGCAGGAATTTTGCAAGTCATTTGTTAAACCATCAGTAGTTTGAAATAGGCTATGGAGGGAATTTTTATACCAAGGTAATTGGCAAATGCTACACACTAGTTTCTTTTTCTTCTTCCTCTTCCTCTTCTTCTCCTTCTACTTTTCCTCTTCATCCTCTTCTTCCTCCTCTTCCCTGTCCCCTTCTTCCTCTCTCCTCCTCCTTCTAGAGATGGTTTACCAGCACATAAGCATGTTTAAACAGCTGCTCCTGGATTCTGACAGATCTATTTTCGTGGGGAAACTTACAAGAGCCCTGTAGTTCGCAGTCTTTACTTATCTCAAAATTTATCTCAAAGTCACAACTGGTACTCATCTTCTCCCTCTGGTATTGCACATTTTGTGTGTCCCTACCCTGGACTGGCTAGCACTTCTTCTGATCTGGGTGGCTAACCTGATGGAGTGGCCTGGACCCTCAACCTTGAGCAATCTAAACACTTGGCTACCATGTTAGTCTCAAGTCACCCTTGTACATTTGCTGTCAAGATCAGGGCTGGGAGCAGTAGCTCACGCCTCTGGGAGGTGGAGGTGAGATGACTGCCTGAGCCCAGGAGTTTAAGATCAGCCTGGGCAACTTGGTGAGACCTCGTTTCTACAATAAATCAAAACATTAACCAGGTATGGTGGTCTTCCAGCTACTTGGAAGGTTGAGGTGGAAGGATCACCTGAACCTAGAAGGTCAAGTTTGCAGTGACTGCGAGTGGGCCACAGTACTCCAGCCTGAGCTACACAGTGAGACTCCGACTCAAAAAAAAAAGGAAAAGAAAAGAAAAAAATGGGTAAGAAGGTAACAAAAGATACCCATGCTGGTCGAGCCTTCTAAACAAGAAAGGCAGAACCATAAGGGTATTCTTCCTTGCTTCTACTCATGACAACAATCCTACCCACTCCTGATGGCCAGGGTAGATAGCTGCTGCTGAGGGAAATATTTTCCTGTCTATTGGTCTCTTGGTACTAGAAGCTTAAAGTGTCTAGGGAAAAACCATAATGGGACTCTCACTGTGTCCCCTGACAGAAGTATTTCCTCTCTGTCAACTAGAACCATCTACCCACAACCCCTGGAGTGTGGGCACAGGAAGCACATATTTCCTAACTGGATCATGGAGAGTGATGATGAGCAGGTTCACTCTGTCTTCCACATTTTGTTCCTGTGACTCTTTATTGAAGACAAAACACTATATGATGACGAGTCTTGATTAAAGATTTCGGCTGAATCCTAGAAGATGGTGCCTCAACTTTGAAGCTAATCACCTCTAAGTTGATGCCTCAGTGGCATCTTTAGAGGATGATTTCAATCCTCTGTTAGGTTAGCAGCTTCAGTGTGTTGTATTATATGGTAAGACTAAGGGATTGCGTGCTCAGGTTCCCATTGTTACACTTTTATTGTAAAGTGGGATTCTTGGCCCAAAGCAGTGTTATGTAGCATGCTTAGTTGGTGGATCAAAGATTCTGTAAGCCTTCAGAGAATGATGCTGGCTGAGCCCCCTAGGCAAGAAAGGCAAAACCACATCCAGATTTGTTGATTCTAATTAACATGCACCACTGCTTCTTTTAGGGAGAAAGAAGTTTGATGTAGTCATCTTGCAACCAAATGACCGGCTGGCCTTCTCAAGGGATAAGGCTTAGGGCTAGCCTCTGCTGCTGGCAGATTAGACATTGAGTAGTAGTGGTAGTTAGATCAACTGGTGCCCATGCTGTCGGACTCATGTGTAACCTCTACGCTTTTCATGTTGGCTACTTTGTCCTCTAGTGTGGCCTATGAGAGGCTGGCTAACACTAACTGGCCAGGTCTTCCTGCCTCCTGGGTTGTTCAGAGCCTCTTCCATGGTGGATTGCCTCCCAGGGGCATTAACATATAATTATTATTATTTTTTTGTATTAGAGTCTCACTCTGTTACCCAAGCTAGAGTGCAGTGGCATGCTCATGACTACGCCTGCAGCCTTAACTTGCTGGGCTCAGGCCATCCTTCCACCTCAACCTTTCAAGTAGCTGGGACTATAGGTACGTGCCACCCTACCTGGCTAATTTTTTGATTTACTGTAGATACAAGATCTCCCAATGTTGTTCAGGCTGGTCTCGAACTCCTGGGGTCAGGTGATCCTCTTGCCTCAGTGCTAGGATCGCAGGCATGAGCCACTGAGTCCTGCCAACATGTAATGTATAGATCATCATCTTTTGTGCCTACTTCCTTATGTCCATTCACATGCTTCTTCTTCCAACTTCCTTACCTTTAATCTTCCAGTATTTATCTTTCCCAGGTCCCTAATCAAGCAGCCATGCCATTTGGCATTGAGTCTAGGTATAGGCTTATTTTGGGTCTTTCATCTCTGCCATTTGCTTGGAATGCAATATTATTTTACCTAAATATTGAAACATTTGCCCAAAGTCATTATAAAATTTTGGAAAGTAAATATAAATTTCTACACTTAGTTTTTCCCCCCAACTGCAGGTGCTATGCTTATAAGAAAGAACTAGAGACTTAACTGACAATAAGTTAAAAATGGGACAAAACATCAGATGATTGCAAATCTCAGGCCACATTGATAGAAAAATGGTGTCCATTTGTTCCCATCATTATCTGTGGTAGACAGATCACACTTAGAATATTGTTTTCACTTGTATGTGTGACATGTTGTCAGGAGGAATGCCCAGACTAGACCAGGTCCAGAGATGAAAACTATCATTTCCCAGAACCGACTGAAGGAGTGAGAAACATTTAATGAGAAGAGAAATTTGTGGTGAACTTGTGACTAGACTATAGCACTGGAGTAGTGCTAGTCCATGAACCGGCTGCACCCATATCTGCTGAGGAAATCCTAAGAATTGCAGATTTCCCAGACTCAACCTAAGCTCGTGCTCAACTCCAAGAATCTAGTATAAGATAAGGGAAAGGTACTACAGGTGACCACTGCAGAATCAAGTATCATCCCTGGGGGGCATATCTTAGTCTGTTTGGAATGCTTTAATAGAATACCATAACCTACATGGTTTATAAACAACAAACATTTATTTCTCAAAGTTCTGATGTTGGGGAAGTCCAAGATCAAGGTGCTAGTACATCTGGTTTTTTGTGGAAGATCCACTTCCTGGTTCAGAGATGGCCTCTTCTGCTGTGTCTGGAAGCAACTCCCTGAGGCCTCTTTTAAAAGGGCACTAACCCCATTCATAAAGTTTCCACCCTTATGACCTAATCATCTCCCAATAGTCCCACCTCCTGATACCATCACACTGGTGGTTAGGATTTCAATGCATGAATTTTGGAGGGGAGAGGACCACAAACTTTAAGACCATACGGCTGAAGAATAACCTGGGACCCAGGTAGAACAGGTATAGGGAATAGAGTGACTTAAATAAGAAAACTAAAGCAGACAAATAACCGGGTCTAGCCAAGAGTGAATCAGGCTTCCACATGTTGCGGAGAGTTCTCTATCATTAGAATTCTTTAGACAAAGTTTGGATTGCTTGGATGCTATTAACATGGATTCTAGCTTTGGGGAGGGAAGTGAATTTGGAAAAGCTTAAAGGCTCTCTCATTCATTTAACACATATTTGTTGAACACAGACCACACCCCTGAGGTTTTAGGCCTGAATAAGACCAAGTCCCTGGCCTCTTGGAGATTGTATTCTACGATAAAATGATCTTAACAAAGTCCATATTTAAAGAATGCCAAAATAGAAAAAGGAAAAGTCTAAGGAATGTGATTACTGGATTTTTTTTTTTTTTTGAGTTGAGGTCTCACTCTGTTGTCCAGGCTGGAATACAGTGGCATGATCACAGGTCAGCGCAGTCTTGACCTCCTGTGCACAGGTGATCTGTCTGCCTCAGCCTCCTGAGTAGCTGGGACAAGAGACATATGCCACCATGTCCGACTAATAGTTAAGCTTTTTTTTTTTGTAGAGATGAGGTCTTGCTTTGTAGCCTAGTTTGGTCTCAAACTCCTTGGCTCAAGTGATTCTCCCACCTTATCTTTGCAAAGTGCTGGGATTACAGGTGGGAGCCACAGCACCTGGCCTACTCAGGGAAAAATTTGACTTAGAAATAAATGTATTCCTATTTTCTCAGCAAAGAGTTATCTTGAAAGAAAAGAAATAAAGAAAATTGATTTTAAGTGTGAATTTAGGCAAAGGAAAATTGGCAATATATAAAGCGTTGTCAAGTATTCTGAATATACATGTGAATTTATTGTTGTTATATTTAATAGAATGAAATCATGATGCTTAATTAGTCCACAAGCGGAAGAGAGTAACAGATTGGCAGACTGGCAGTCTTGGAAGGGAAACACATGGGCGTATTTCCTCTCTTACTCATTGGCTTTGGTAATGTATTTGTGCAGGCATTTAAGCTTTTGAAAAAGGATGCTGACTCAGGATGGTTTTTGAGCTTCCTCTGAGCTTCAGTCAGAGAAAATTTAAATTTGAATATTCCCTTGCTTTGATGATTAGCTTCAATTTATTATAAGAATAACATCATTGTATTCAAACTCTATAAATAAGTAGTTTAGGACTCTAACGAGTTCTTTGGTGTTACTTCTAAATTTATTGATAAAAATAAATTTACTGTTAAATTTAAAAAAACTTTAAAAATACACTGATTAGGACTTCTATTTTTATCAAATTGATTTTTATCAGCTCTATATACACTGAAAACCCTCCTGCTATTAAAAAAACTAGAAATACTGGATAAAATACAACCAAAGTCCTTCTTTTTCTTCCGGTTCTTCTTCCTCTTCTTCCTCTTCTCCTTCTCCTCCTCCTCCTCCTCCTCTGCCTCCTCCTCCTCTTCCTCCTCCTTCTTCTTCTTCTTCACCATAGACTTGAACTCCTGGGCCCAGGTGATCCTCCCGCTCAGCTTCCTGAGTAGCTGGGACTACAGGCACACACTACCATGCCTGGCTGATTTTTAAGTTTTTTGTAGAGATGGGTTTCACTGTGTTTCCCAGGTTGGTCCCAAACTGCCGACCTCAAGCAATCTTCCTGCCTCAGCCTCCCGAATTACTGGAATTTCAAGCATGAACCACCAAGCCTGAACCTTCCAAGGTCCTTAAAATGCATGGTTATGCTTGCAAGAAATTGAGGGACATACTCTTATGACCAAAACAAAGCAGGACCTAAGAAGTGGAGCAGTCCAAGTAAATGATGCTATTATTGTCTTGGGGGATTTGCTCATCTGGTAACCAAGGGATTTACATAATTATTATCCATGCTGGGGAAAAAAGAACATCTTGGGCCTGCTCAGGGTAGACAGTTGGTGCTGAAAACTTCTGTAAAAAATCAGGACCCATAAAGTGCTGCATCCTCAGTAAAAGGGCAGATTAGAAAAATAATCTGCCCACAGGGGCAAGTAGCAAGGAAACATATCTGCTGTGGCTCAGGCTATGAAAAGGAAGAAAAGAGTCTCCAGTGACATTTGGTAATTGTTCACCTGCCCTCAGGTAGGGGTGGGGCTTGCAATTTGCTCCACCTATGGAGTCTAACAACCACCAACCCATCCAGTTGAGAAATTAACTCAGGTGGTCTATGCTGATAATTTTCCTGGGGTATCTAGCAGCAACCAACTGCTTTATGGGAACATACTCTTAAATCAGACTGCACATCATGATCACAGAGAGAGAGCTATTGAGATGAGCTCACAATGAGAAATGACAATGCTCACTGCATCAATCCACGCTGCAGGAATGCCAGTAGACAAATACTCACAGTACAAGGTAGAACTTCCAAAAATCTCAATAATTTTTTACACATTATTATACACTTATCTTAAGATGATTAAGGACATAAAAAGAAAAATAAAAAACACGAAAAAAGAAAAAGACAGAAAAACCCTGAAAGATTTGCCAAAAAAATCAAATAGAATTTCTATAAATAAATAAAGCTGTTGCAATGAAAACCTAAGTTGAACAAAAAACTCCACACGTGCACAAATAAATGAAATAAAAATTCGATCTGAAGAGATTACATAGAAGATGAGAGAGAGGGAGAGGAGAGGAGAGAGAGGGAGAGAGGGAGAAGAGAAGGAAGAGAGAGAGTGAGAGAATATATAAAAACAAGTTTAGTAGGTAGATTGAAAGATAGAATGAGAGATTCTAACAGCTGTGTGATAGAAGTTTCAGAGAGAGAGAGAGAGAAGTTTCAGAGAGAGAGAGAGAGAGGACAAGAAATACAGGCAATATTCAAAGAAATGATGACTGAGAATTTTCTAACCATAATGAAGGAAATGAAACCTTATATTCAGGAAGCACACAATGAAATCTAAACAGTATGAATTAAAAAAAATATCAACAGCTAGTCACATGACAAAATGCTAAAACAGAGATCTTAAAAGTAACCAGGGAGCAAAGTCAGGTTACTTGCAAAACAAAAAAAGTCCGACACGACCAGACTTCTCAGCAGAAGTAATAAAAATCAGAAGACAATAAAGTAACAATAAACATAATAGCTAGCTTTATTTAAGGCATTACTGTGTTCCAAGTATTTATATTTATCATCTCATTCAATTTTTATGATTACCCTTTAAGATGTGCACTAATATTATTCCCATGTAACCAATGAAGAAACTGAGGCACAGAGACTTTGAGTCATTTGCTAAGGCACAACCAGGATGGAATCCCAGGGAGTCTAAACACAGAGCCTGTGTTTATAACTGTTATGCCACATAGGAGCATTTTCAAATGCTTGAAAGAAAATAATAATCAATCTAGAATTCTAGACCCAGCTAGCAATCATTGGAGAATTAGTGCAAAAAAAGATATTTCAGACAAATAAAATAAAAAGTAGCAGACCCCCCCCATAAAAAAAGACTACTAAATAAAACATGGACTATATACAATAGCAAACATATCGAGGACTAGTTCAGGGCTATAAATAAGGTAAGATGCATTGACTTGGGTGTCATGTGACTTGGGTGAGGGTGGCTGAAGTACACACTGGGAAGCATTTATATTGCACAGGAGGACCAGAGAGATTGGACTAACTTTGGACTTTATTAGTCATGTATCCCTAGTCTAATTTTAAAGAAAACCAACAAAAGAATATCAAGAGAATGTATAATTTCTAACCTAACCCAGAAAGAAATGAGAATAAAGGAACCTTGATTTATCTGATCATTATATTGATATAAGTATTCAAAAGTATATTACTGGTCTTCTCCTGGACTTGGGTGTGGATTTCCATGTGACCTTCATTTGAGAGGAAGGACACTGACCTTCATTGAGTTGCCTATTCTGGACCAGCTGTTTTGCTTATGATACTGAAGTCAATCTTCACAGTAAAACTATAAGGAGACTAATATTATCTCCAATTTACAGATAAGGAAAGTAAGGCACAGAGAGTTTATGTAACTTGCTCATCATCATACAGCTTTTATGAGCCAGAAAATAACTTCAAAATCAACTGTCTGACTCAAAGTCCAGGATATTTCTACTTTACTGGAATTTTCAAACTCCCGAGGAGCAGAGAGCTCTGCAGAGGGGATCTTGAATCCAGGTGTGCCCCCAGCACTGTGTGTATCTTGGATATAGAGTCTTGCTCCTATGTTTTCTATTCTTGTGCAAATATGTGTAGAGGCCTTTGTGAAACAGACGGTGTAAATTCATTTAAAACGTAGGAGGCTTTTCATCAGTATTTATCTTCTTAGGCAGCAGATGCTATCATGAGAGGGAATCCAGGACATCTTTTTTTTAATGTAAAGGAAAAGAAAGCAATCAGTCCTCTTACCAAATACATGGGAATCACTGAACCTGGCTTTTCACCCAAGACCTACAAAGACTTCATTTGCACTGTAGGGGCTACTTTCTACCTGGTGTTGACCCTGCTGTTAGAAGCTTAAGTCTCTACTTACATTGCCCTTCTGAGAGAAGTCAATTACTCTATAGTTTTGAGTTTTAACTCTATATGTCGTGGCTAATCTTAATATTTTAGTTAGCAAAGAAGGATTTAAATAAATCTTCACCTATGGTTTTACATCTTCTGCTCCGGATTTTAGGACATTCTATACTCATTCATTCATTCATCTAGCACTTGCTGATGGCCACTGTGTGGAAAGCCGTTTATCATTGAACCTGAACACAACTCTTAGGTCTGAGACTGTTTAAGAGGCTTGCCCAAGGTTGTGAACTTGTATCTGAAAGGGCCTTGCCTTTAGATTCATTTTATAGAACTCCTCTCACTTTACTAGTAGGTATTAAAAACAATTAAAAATTTTGTAGAGATGGGGTCTTGCTATATTGCCCAGGCTGCTCTCAAATTCCTTGGCCTCCTAAAGTGCTGGGATTACAAGTGTAAGCCACCATGCCTGGCCAAAGCACGCATTTTTAAAACAATCTTCCTTTTCTCCTTGACAGATCTAAGATCTAAGTTTTATCTAAATTGATGCCAGTTTAATACTTCCTTAATTTTATCAAAAAAGGAGTGCAATTTGCTTTTCTATAACTCTTTTTTTTTTCTGGAGGCAGTTGGATGTGCTGTGTTTCTGGCCAAGCACTGCCGTGATTTGTGTCTTGGAATGGGGGTCGGGGAGGCACTCGCAGACAATGCTGAGGGGAAGGAGAGCTCAGGCTGGTTTCTTGCCTTGGCATTGTTAGATGCTAGTGAGGACACAGGCTCTGAAGCTGGTTCATGGGTGATCTGGAAGGACTGCAGGCTCAGCTGAAGGCTTATGTCCAAAGGAAGGAGCTGAGGTGAGTGAACTGGAATCAGAGCAGAGCCATGTACTTCAGACCACCAAGGAAGCAATGAAATCTGTTGAAGAAAAATGCCAAAATCTGTAAAATATTTTAAAAAGTTTATTCTGAGCCAAATGTGAGTAACCTAGGCCTGTGACACTGTTCCAAGATGTACTGAGAACATGTGCCCAAGATGACTGAATTGCAGCTTGGTTGTATACCTCTCAGGAAAACAGAGGTCACAAAAAATCATAAATCAATATATGTGAAATTTGCATAGGTTTAACCTAGAAAGGCAGTATATCTCCAAGCAGGAGGGGAATTGCAGGTCATAGGTAGATTCAAAGAGTTGCTCTAAGGAATTTTTTTTTTTAGTCAGGGTCTCACTCTGTTGCCCAGGCCTGAGTACAGTGGCATAATTATGGCTTACTGCAGCTTTGAATCTCCTGGGCTCAGGTGATCCTTCCACCTCAGCATCCCAAGTAGCTGGGACTACAGGTACGTGCCACCATTCCTGGCTAATTTATTTTTTGTAGAGACAAGGCTCAAATGATCCTTCTGCCTCGGCCTTCCAAAGTGCTGGGATTACAGGCATGAGCCAACACACTCAGCCTGTCTAAAGAAATTTTGAAATCAGTAAAGGAAATGCCACTGTTGAATTTAAGGGGTATTGGGAGGAAGTTTCTTGATGTGTAGATGAATCCTCATAGACCTCATAGGCAGCCTTGAGAGAGAATAAATAGCAAATGTCTAGCTCCTCTATGGGTCCCTTGGGAGGAGGTACTGTACAGATTTAAATTTCCCTTAGAGATGACTTTGCATGCTCTATGGCAGGATCGCTCAGCATCTACTTCCACACACATTTCACATAGACCTTTCCATAATATCCCACTTTCTACCCACCAGATGCAAGGATTTCATTTTTCTATTCATAGATATGGTGCTGAAACTGGGCCCACTGGTTGAAACACCAGCAGGAGCAGCGGCACCAAATACCTCTATGGGTCATAAAATATTTTTGATTTCCTTTTTTATCTGTTGTGTGATATTATTATGTCAGAATCAAATTGGAAAGTAAACCACATTATATAGAGTTAACAAAAACTGATTTCCCCAGGCCCCTTGGTTAGCAATTTGGCAAGAGAGAGAGAAAGAAAAAAAAAAAGGTCAGAGTTTAGTCCTCAGATCTGAGCTGAAATGGGCACCACATAGCCTAGTTTTGCCACCTCAGCCCTACTTGATGCCTATTGTCTCAATGTCCTGCCTCATCAAGTATTTGCTCTCCTTAATATGAAGTTATTCTGAAGGATGATTAGCAATAAAATGTCCCTCTTTTTCCTGACCCTTTTTTTTCAATGACAATATAAATGCAAGATGAACAGGTGGCCTAGGGACGGTTATGACTTCCTCAGAGGTGCTGGCAGAGGTATTTGGTGCTGCTGTTCCTGCTGGTGTTTCAACCAGTGGGCCCAGTTTCAGCACAAGACCTATGAACAGATAAATGAAATCCTCACATCTGGTGGGCAGAAAGAGGGATATAATGGAGAGGTCTATGTGAAATGTGTGTGGAAGTAGATACTGAGCAATCCTGCCATAGAGCATGTAGTAGAAAGCAGTCTGAATGCTCTTGCTACTCGGATTTTGTCATTTATTGTATGGCATTACCAATGCAGGTGGAAACCTCTGCAAGCCAAGCTTTAAAGAAATGGCAAATTCTCCATCTGTAGGTACCTTGATACCTAATCACAGCACAGCTCAAGTGTTCATTGGTGTATTGAGAGTGCTTTGATATGAGATGGTCTGTCATATGTATTGACAAAAGATGCCAAACTCTGTAAAATATTTAAAAAGGTTTATTCTGAGCCAAATGTGAGTGACCTAGGTCCGTGGCACAGTCCCAAGATATCTTGAAAGCAAGTGCTTCAAAATGATTTAATTACAGCTTAGTTTTATACATTTTTAGGAAGACAGACGTTACATGCAAAACATAAATCAACACATGTGAGATTCACATTGTTCTGGCCTGGGAAGACAGGGTATCTCCACATGGGAGCTTGCAGGTCATAGGTGAATTCGAAGATTTTCTGACTGGCAATTTGTAGAAAGAGTTAAGTAGGTAGACTAGAGAATTTTAAAATCAGTAAAGGAAATGCCAAGTTGAGATAAGGGGGAGCCGAGGGAGCCAAGGTTCTTGATACATAGATGAAGCCTCATAGGTGGCAGCATTTAGAATAGGTGGCAATTGTCTCTTATTTAGACTTTAAAAATGTCAGACCCTCAGTTAATTCTTCTTGGATCTGGGATGGCCTAGAAGGGGAAAGATTTGGCTATGTGAATGGAGATATTCTATAGATATAAATATTTCCTCACAAAAGATGGCTTTGCAGGGCTATTTCAAAATATGTTAAAGAATTATATTTTGAGGTAAAATATTTTTATTTCCTTTAAGGCCTGCTGTCCATCATGGGATACTATACTGGAGTCAGGCTAGAATTTGATATCTTATTGCTACAGAATCTGTTTTGTCAGTCTTATGATCTCTCTTTTAATGTTAATGCCAGTCAGTTGTGCCTAAAACCCTACAAGGATATAATGAGGCAGATCTGATCTCCTTTTCTATTATGGCCTGGAATTTGGTTTTTCAGATTTTCCTTGGCCCAGAAGGAAGATTTTAAGTCCCCTCCAGACCAACTAAAGGGTCCATTCAGCTGGTTGGGAGGGGACTTAAAATTGTATTTTTGGGCTATTGCTAGGCCATTGTCTTGGTAAACCATGGTGTGGCCATGTGCTCTTTAAGCTATGGTGGGGCCATGTTTCCTGGCTTTGGCCCCCTCCCCTACCTTGGGGAAGTGAATCTCCTCTCTCTCTAATTTACTTTCTAAATAAACTTTATTTTCTAATCTAAAAAAAAATTATTTTTGTTTACATTCTTCCACTCAATATAATGACCATATAAAGACGTCCATGTCTTATTCCCTGGAATCTGTGAGTTTGTTAGATCACATGGCAAAGGAGAAATTGAGGTTGCAGATGGAGTTAAGTTTACTAATCAACTAACACTAAATTAGAGAGATTATCTTGGATCATTCAGGTTGGCCCAATGTAATCACAATGGTCTTTATAAGTGGAGGAGGAAGGCAGAAGGACAAGAGAGATGACAGCATGAAGGGAAGTCAACTGGCTGAGGCTGGCTTTGAAGATGAAGCAGGAGTTCCAAGCCATGGAATTCAGGGCTAGAAGCTAGAAATGCAACCAAGAATTTTAGCCTTAAAATGTATCCTATACACTCTTCTTTAACTTTAGTTTTAAAATTGCCCTTTAAACATTTTTTCCTCACTTCCTTGATATAGGCACTCTGTTAAACTGTGATGCTTATCCAACTTTATGCTTTCTTGGAAACTCCAAAGGCTAATCCTAAAGCAAGACAGACATGGCTTATCTTAAAGCAAGCCAGATATGGAGTCTTGGCTTTGGAACTCCCTCCCTTTTGGGAAATCCTTGAGGCAGTTAATGAATAACCTGGCTGCAATCAGGGTAAGGCCAACCAGGTCCATAAGAATTCCCAAGGCTAATCTTAGAACAAAGTAGGTCTGAGCCTAGATTTCAGTGCTCTACCACCTAAAGGGACTCACAGCAAGCATTGCAAGACAGCGTTTGCCAGAAGGAAAAGTCAGGGTTTTTCAGTCAATAAAAAGGAGGAGTTCATGGTGATTATGATAATTATTCATTAAAAACTGCCCTCAAGACAGGATTGGATGAGCCCATAAGTGCACCAAGTCTGTCAAAAGAAGACCAGTTGTTCACTGCTTAGGACATAGTCACATTTAGTAATTCCTAGACAAATGGGCTGTAAGTAGAAATTTAATTTACAATTCTACCTTTTGGTCCTCCCACTTCTTCCTATGGAATGACCATATAAAGGGAAGGCAAATTATCACATTTTCAGGCTGGCACTATCACCTTGGTTTCAGTTTCTCATAAAATTAGAATGGTCAGGAAAGTAAGAAATAGAAGCTTAATAACTAAACAATGGTAAGGAAATTAAATGTAAACCATATACCTATTTTGATTTAGTGTAATAATAAATAGCTTCAGAATAAAGGAAATATCCTTTTGATGGTGTAGTATATGTAAATTTATAAGGATATTGTAAATAATCACCTTAGAGTAGGAACATATTACAGACAAAGCATTGACAGATCTCTAGTTCTTTATTTTAAAACACAAAATGCATTATGATTATCCATAAAAGAGAAGGGTACTTAAATGTAAAAGCAAAATATCTCTTAAAACAAATCAATTAGTAACTGCCAACATACCCATTTTTGTACATGAATATGAGAATCTTGCTTCCTGACCTGAAAAGTATGTAATCACTAAGACATAGCCATATCAACAATATATAATTAAGCTAGGAAGACTAAATTTCTCTTTGAATTTTTAGGTTTTTCTCATATCTTGAATTTGATAAACAGAAGACCTTTCATGATAGCTTTGTTTAATTAAAATCTGAATAATGCCAACAAAGTTTAATTATTTTTATTATTTTTCTTATTATAAGGCGAAAGAGCCAATATAATGTTTTCCTAGAGGCTATCCAGGAAACCCCAAAGATACTTTAGGTGTAGAAGACATCTTAACAATTTTGTGATTCTAACCTAAATAATAAAACTGAGACTAAATGTGGGAAAAACAATATTAAAATGATATGTCAGGGTAGATTGACCACAGAATAAGAAATAGTTGTTATCTTGGTATCCTCATTAGTAAGAATGAAAATATTGCATTTAAAATTAACATGATGGTAGTTAACATAATAATTAAGACTATTAACCCTTTCTAAGGAAGAATCTGTATTGTTTTATCTAAAACAATCCAAGACACCTACTTCTGGTACTGACCAATATGAATTAATTTCAGTATATCTTACTTCTATCATAGATTACAACTACAGGCAAACACAAAAGGCAACTACCTGATATTACCCAAAGCAATCCCTACCAAAATGCATTCCTCACAGAAATAGAAAAAATGATTTTAAAATTGGTATGGAATAAAATAGTGCCTGAATAACCAAAGCAATCCCAAGCAAAAAGAACAAAACTGGAGACATCACACTACCTGACTTAATGTTATACTACAAGGCTACAGTAACCAAAATAGCACAGTGTTGGTTTACAAATTGACACATAGACCAATGATATAGAGTACAGAACTCAGAAATAAAGCCATGTACTTGTAGCCAACTGTTTTTCAACAAAGTCATCAAGAATATACAATGGAGGAAGAATACTCTCTTAGACAAATGGTTCTAGGAAAACTGGATATCCGCACGCAGAAGCATGAAACTGAGTCCTTGTCTCTCAACATGTATAAAAATAAACTCTAGTTGAATTAAGGACTTGGACAAACCATAAAATTTGTAGAAGAAAACAAAGGGGAAATGCTTCAGGACATTGGTTTAGGCAGAAGTCTTATAGCTAAGACCTCAAAAGTACAGATAATAAAATAAAAAATAGACAAATGGGACTAGATCAAACTAAAAAGCTTCTGCACTACAAAGGAAACAGCAGAATGAAGAGACAGCCTGCTAAATATTTGCAAACTATTCATCTGATAAGAAACTGATATCCAAAATAATAAGGAACCCAACAGCAGAAAACAAACAATTTTATTTAAAAATGGGCAAAGAATCTCAATAAACATTTATTTAAAAATATACAAGTGTCCAACAAGTACAAACACTACTACAGAACAATTCACCCAACAACTTCAGAGTATACTTTCTACTCACTTGCACATGGAACATACTCCAAGATTGTTCACATTCTTGGACATAAATCAAGCACGAACAAATTTCAAAAGATCAAAATAATAACATGCATCTTCTCAGTTCACAGTGGAATAAAAGTAAATATCACCATCAGCAAGATCCCCTCAAAATACACAAAGATATGGACACTAAACAACGACTTCTGGGTCAACATGAAAATCAAGACAGAAATAAAAAGATTCCTGGAAACAAATGAAAACAAAAACACATCTTATCAGAATCTCTGGGATGCCAAGAAATCATTTTAAAGAGAAAAATTCATAACACTGCATGCACACACACACACACACACACACAAAACAGAAAGATAAGTAGTCAGCTTAACATCACACCTAAGGTTTAAGAGCTGGAAAGACAAGATCACATCTCTTTAGGAACTAGAAAGACAAGATCACCTCGATCCTAACCTCAGCCTCAGTAGAAGAATCCAGATCACCATGATAAAGTCACAACTGCAGCACATAGAAGACAAAAAGTATCATAGAAAAAAATCAATAAAATTAAAAGCTGGTGCTTTGAAAGGATAAGTAAGATTGATGGTCCCCTAGCCAGACTGACTTAAAAAAGGAGGAGAAAACCCAGATAAACACAATTAGAAATATAAAAGGCGAAATCACAACTGACCTTGAAGAAATTAAAAATATTATCAGAGATTACTATACAATCCTGCATGCAAATAAACTAAAAAACAAAGGAAATGGAGTACTTTCTGACATCACACAATCTCCCAAAGTTGCAACAAGAAGAAATTGAACTCTAAACAGATCAATAACAATCCAGGAAATTGACTCAGTCATAAGAAATCTACCTACCCTAAAAAGCCCAGGACCCGATGGCTTCCCAGCTGAGTTCTACAAGACTACAGGAGGAACTGATACCAATCTTCTTGAAAGTATTCCAGGCAATCAACAAAGATAGAATGCTCCCCAACTCATTTTATGAAGCCAACATCATACTGATATCCAAACCTGGCAAAGACCCAACAAGGAAAGAGAATTACAATCTTGATGAACACAGATGCAAAAATTCTAAACAAGATTCAAGCAAATCAGATCTAGCATCACATCTCAAGGATCATCCATTATGACCAAGTAGGCTTCACTGCAGGTATGTAGTACTGCTTCAACATTTGCAAGACCATAAATGTAATTTAGCACATTAAATTCAGATGTAAAACCAAGAACTACATGATTATATCATTAGATGCAAAAAAATTTTGACAAAATCCAGCATCCCTTCTTGATATTATAAAAACCTTTGAGCACCTAGGCATAGCAGAAACATTTCTCAAAACAGTGAGAGCTATCTATGATAGACCTACAGTCAACATTTTGCCCAATGGGCAGAAAATGTAAGCATCCCCCCTAAAAATGGGAACAAGAAAAGGACACCCACTTTCACCCCTTCCGTTCAACATAGTGTTGGAAGTCCTAGCCAGAGCAATCAGGCAAGAAAAGGAAATCAAGGGTATCCAAATAGGAAAAGAGGAATATCCCTCTTAGTGAACAAAAAGATTTCATATCTTGAAAACCCTAGAGAGTCTGTCAAAAGCCTCCTTGCACTGATATTTGACTTTGGTAAGATTATCTCTGATAATCTTTTGAATTTCTTCAGGGTCAGTAGGTAAAGTCTTTGGGTACAAACCAATGTGCAAAAAACAATGGCATTGCTATACATCAGCAATAAGGAGACAGATAACCAAATAAAAATCACAATCCCATTTACAATAGCCACCAAAAATGAAATACTTTGGCATCCTCCTAACCACAAAAGTGAAAGATCTTTACAATGAGAACTATACAATGTTTCTCAAAGAAATCAAGGATGACACAAACAAATGGAAAAATATTCCATGCTCATGGGTTGGAAGAATCAATATTGTCAAGATGTTCATTCTATCCAAGGCAATCTACAGATTCAAAGCAATACCTATCAAATTACCAACATCATTTTTCTCAGACCTAGAAACAACAATATAAGAAATTAATATAAACAAAAAACAACATGAATAGCCAAAACAACCCTCAGCCAAAGGAACAAGGTGGGAAGTATCACACTTCCAGACTTTAATCTTTACTACAAGGCTACAGTAACCAAAACAGCCTAGTATAGGTACAAGAACAGGCACACAGACTAATAGAACAGGTCAGAGATTTCGGAAGCAAAAACTTGATTTCTCAATCAACTCATCTTTGACAAAAGTACCAATAACAACCACTGGGGAAAGGAGAGCATATTTAGCAAATGGTGCGGGGAAAACTGGCTGACCACATGCAGAAGAATGAAATTGGACCTATACTTACCACCATATAAAAAAATCAGCTCTAAATGAATCAAAGACCTAAACATAAAACCTCAAATTATAAGAATCTGAAAAGAAAAGGAAACAATCTCATGCACATTGGAGTAGACAGAAAATTCTACAGAATGCCATAAAAGCTAAGGTAGACAAGTGGGATCTCATCAAACTGAAAAACTTTTGCACAGTAAAAGAAACCATCAAGAGAGTGGGGAGACAACCCATAGACTGGGAAAAAATATCTGCTAATTATGTATCTGACAAAGGCCTAACATCCAGGATGTACAAGGAACTCAAATGAGCTGAAAGGAAAAAAACAAACAACGCTATTAAAAAGTGAGTAAAGGACATGAACCTTTCAAAAGAAGATATACAAGCAACCAACAGATAAATGAAAAAATGCTCAGCCTCACTAATCATTAGAGAAATGCAAATCAAAACTATGAGACCATCTAACTCCAGTAAGGATGGCTATAATTAATAAATCATAAGACTGGCATGAAGTATTGGTGGGAGTACAAGCTCCCAGGAATATATCTGGAGGAATGTAAATAGTTTTACAAAAGAGACACCTGTACATGCATGTTTATTGCCGCTCTATTCACAATAGCGAAAACATGGAACTGATCCTACTGCCCATTGTGAGTGGATTGGATAACGAAAATGTGGTACATATACATAAGAGTATTACACAGCCATAAAGAAGGACAAAATCATGGACTTCATAGTACATTGGATGGAGTTGGAAACCATCATACTATGTGATCTATCACAGAAACAAAAATCAGAATACTGCATGTTCTCACTCATAAGAGGGACCTGAACATTAATCACATTCGCACAAGGGAGGGATCAGCAGTCACTGGGTACTGCCAGGGAGGAGGTGTTCAGCAGTTTTTGATCAAAAATGATAAGACCCCCAAGCCTCACCCTTCCTATTCACCCAATCTCACTCTGAGCAACCTTTTGTTTGTTGCATATAACAACACAAAGCGTACCTGGTCCTTTACCATGGAAAGTGAGGTCCAGCTGGAGGCCTAAGCTTTATCTACATGCAGACTACTTGTGTAGTTAATCCTTATTTGTACCCCCATCTCTATAATTAAAAAAATACAAGTGGCCAACAAGTACGAGGGGGACCCAAATGTATATTTATTCTTTACATCTTTAAATTTCAGACACCTTCAAAATACTCTCCGTTTAATGTAATACACCTATTGAGACACTTTTTCCAGTTCTCAAAACTGTGCACTCAACGGTTTTGATACCTTTTAGTGCTTCTGCTGTTTTTTGTTTCACCTCTTCCACATCGGCAAAACATTTCCCTTTGAGGACTTTTTTCATTCAGGGAAACAAACAAACAAAAAGTTGCTCAGAGTGAGGTTGGGTGAATAGGAAGAGTGAGGCTTGGGGGTCTTGCCATTTTTGGTCAAAAACTGCTGAACACTCAGTGTATTTTGGACAGGTGTGCTCGTAAATAACCCATCAGGAAATGGGCAAATACACTGAGAAGATCTAAAAAGAAAATTCACTGAAGATAAATGCAGCCTCTCACAACAATGCTAGCTGGTACACTGATGCTGCTGGGTTCCTAGAACACTTACCTAGCAGGGGAAACCTGTACTACAAAGGGTCCACCCTCCAAAAAAAATTATTTCTTTTTGGGTTCCCCCTTGCATATGAAAAAATTCTCAACAACACTAATCATCAAGAAAATGCAAATCAAAACCACAATGAGATATCATTTTACCTCAGTTAAAATGACTATCATCAAAAAGACAAAAATAACAAATGCTGTTGAGGATGCTGAGAAAAGGAAATTCTTATACAGTATTGGTGGGAATGTAAATTAGCATAGTCATTATGGAAAACAGCATGGTGATTTCTCACATAACTAAAAGTAGAACTACTATACAAGCCAGCAGTCCCGCTACTGGGTATTTATACAAAGAAAAGAAAATGAGTATACATATATTTTTTTCCTGAGTCAGTGTCTCACTCTGCCTCCCAGGCTGTAGTGCAGTGGCACGCTACTCACGGCCACCACAACCTCGACCTGCTGGGCTCAGGTGATCCTTCTGCCTCAACCTTCCAGGTAACTGGAACTGCAGGCATGCACCACCATGCCCAGCTAATTTTTTGATTTATTGTAGAGATGAGGTCTCACCATGTTGCCCAGGTTGGTCTCGAACCCCTGGGCTCAGGAAATCCTCTTGCTTTGGCATCCCAAAATGCTGAGATTACAGGCTTGAGCCACTGTGCTCGACCTAGAAAATGAGTATATTTAGTAGACATCTGCACCTTCACGTTTAATGAAGTTCTATTCATGATAGCCAAAATATGGAATAAGCCTGAACATCCCTCTATTGAGGAAATGGATAAAGAAAATGTGGTATACATACACAATGGAATACTATTCAGTCACAAAAAAAATATTCTGTCATTTGCAACAACATGGGGAAGCCTGAAAGACATATGTTGTGAGAAATAAGTCAGGCACAGAAAGATGAATATCACATGTTCTCACCCATAAGTGGGAACTAACAAAAAACCGGCTTATAGAAGTAGAGAGTGGACTTGGGAAGGGAGGAGAGTAGGAATAATAGGGAGGGGTTGGTGAATGAAAATAAAGTTACGGCTGAATGAGAGGAATAAGTTCTAGTGTTCTGTAGCACTGTAGGGTGAAGATGGTTAACAATAATTTAGTGTATATTTTCAAAAAGCTAGTAGGAGAAGGTTCTGAATGTTCACAACACAAAGAAATGATAAATATTTGAGGTGATTGATACATCAGTTGCCCTGATTTGATCACTACACACTGTATGCATGTATTAAAATGTCACTTTGCAACCCCTAAATAGAGAAAATGATTACATGTCAACTACACATACAAGGAGGCCGGCATGGTGGTGTGCACCTGTAGTCCCAGCTTCTTGGGATGCTGAGGCAGGAGGACAGCTTGAGCCGAGGAGTTTAAGAGGGCAGTGCACTATAATTGTGCCTGTGAGTAGTCAATGCACTCCAGCCTGGGCAACATGGCGAGACTCCCATCTCTAAAAAATAAAATAAAATGAAATAAAAAAAAAAGGGAAAAAGCACAGTTATTTGATGACTCTGAAAAGTAAAAACAGTAGGCAAATTCAGGAGAGGAATCAAAGTTTGAAGAAGTGACCCATATGAAGTAAGTTCTATTTCTTTTCCCTTCACCTTTTATCTTTGACCTGTGGGTGATTCTAGTCATGGAACTAGGCAGCGAGTGTGAGCAGCAAGGATCTGAATAAACCTCTATTTTTCCTGTCCGGAGTGTCTACAAAGGGACTTCTGCAAGCTTGAAAGTATGGAATGAATCTCTATATAATTTTCCCCTTGAGTTTTTCTCTCCTAACCGTGTTCCAAATTGTGGTTCTAGCATGGAACTATCTGGAAACAGCATTGGCAGCTAAATCTGTATGAGAAACCTTGTCTTCTGGCAGGCAGGAGGAACTGGAGAAAGGGACCTCTGTGTTTCAAAGAGTTATTTTTTTCTCTCTCCTTTCTGTCACTGCTCTACCCTGAAATCAAATCCTGTTTGCACAGAGCTGCATGGCAGCAATGTCAGCAGCTAAAACTCTAATAGAAGATCAGGGTGTTAGCATGGGCAGATTCTGGTGAGGATTTTTCCAGGTTGCAGACAGCCATCTTCTTATTGTATTCTCGAAAACAGTGAGAGAGCTCTCCGGAATTTCTTTTAAAAAGCAACTAATCGTATTTATAAGGGCTCCAGCCTCATGACCTAATCAGTCCCCAAAGCCCCCACCTCTTAATACCATAACTTCAGGGGTTAGAATTTCAACAAATGCATTTGGGGAGGATACAAACACTCATTCCATAGCAACAAAGCTTCAGATTGAGACAATGCCCAAAAGTCTAACATTTCTGTCATGGGAGTCTCAGAAGAAAAATAGGGAGACAATGGGACAGAAAAATATGTAAATAAATAGTGTCAAAAAATTCTCAAATTTGGTAAGACATAGTAGTATAGGCTCAAAAAGCTCAGCAAACCCCAAACAGGATAGAATAATAAAACTGGTGAAAACCAAAGAAGAAAAAACAATCTTAAAGCAGCAACAGAAAAATGAAACTAAAAAAATAAAAGAATTTCTCAAATAATTGCAGCTTTCTCATTTGAAATCATGGAGGATAGAAGACAGTGGAACAACATAAATAAAGTGCTGAAAGAAAAAAAAAAACAACAACTGTCAACTCAGAATCATAAAGCCAGTGAAAATATTCTTCAGAATTGATGACAAAATAAAGAATTATAAATGAAAACTAAGAGGGTTTGTTACCAGCATACCTCCTCCAAAAGAAATGTTAAAGGAAATTCTTCAGGTATAAAGAAAATGATACAGTGGGACACTTAGAACTTTAGGAGTAAAAAAAGAGCAACAGAAATGGTAAATATCTGAGTAAATATAATATACTATGTTTTTATTCTAAGATGCTTTAAAATATGTATGACTGTTGAAAGCAAAAATTATAACATTGGTAGAATTCTTAAAATATGAAGATGTACATACTGCACTTGTAATATAAAGTGAGAAAGGTACAATAATCTATATAGTTGTAGTTCTACATTTTACTTGAAGTCATAAAATATTAATTCTAGATAGTCTGTGAAATATGTATATATGCCTATAGATATATATACACACTTTAAAAATATTGTAATCTTGGGAACAACCACTAAAAAATAAAATATTAAGTGCTATTGCTAAAAAGCTTATAGAAAAATAGAAATGGAAAGCTAAAAACATTGAAATAATCCAAAAGAATACTGGAAAGGGGAGACATTGGATTGAAAAAGGCATGAACAGAAAACAAATAAAATGGTAGACTTATTAATTATATTAATAATTATATGAAATGCAGACAGTCTAAAATACCAATTAAAAATCAGAGGTTGTCCGTTAGGATAAAAAATCAAAATCTAACTATATGGGAAAAAAAAAAAAAAAGAAATGAATTTTTCATTATAATGACATAGGTTAAAAATAAAAAGATGGAAATATTAATCAATAGCAATCTGGAATAGCTACATTAATACTGACCACAAAATAAACTTTAGAACTAAAAATTTTACCAAGATCAAGAGGGAGCATTTTACAGTGATGAAAGTGGTCAATTTCCCAAGAAGAATAACAATCTAAATGTGTATGTATCTAACTTTAAAATATATGCGGGCTCAGTGGCTCAGCCTGTAATCCCATGCCTTTGGGAGACTGAGGTGAATGGATTGCCTGAGCCCGCGGGTTCGAGACCCGCCTGGGCAGGGGAGACCTCATCTCTACAATAAATCAAAAATTAACCGGGCGTGGTAGCGTGCGCCTGTAATTCCGGCTACTTGGAAGGCTGAGGCGGAAGGATCGCCGGAGCCCAGCAGGTAGAGGCTGCAGTGGCCCAGAGCGGCCACTGCACTCCAGTCTGGGCAACAGAGTGAGACTCCAACTCAAAAAAAAAAAAAAAAAAAAAAAAAAAAAAAATATATATATATATATATATATATATATATATGAAGCAAAAATGAATAAAGTTTAAAGCGGACATAGACAAATCCATAATTAGACTTGGATACTTCAACATTTCTCACTTAGTAATTGATAGAACAAATAAATCAGCACGTATATAGAGAACTTGAATAAATCAGCAAGTATATAGAGAACTTAAAAGTGGTTATAAACCACTTCATCATAATTGACATTTATAAAACATTCCACCCTGTAACAGCAGAATATATGTGGTTTCCAAATGCACAAAGAACATTAAACAAGAAAGGCTATATTCTTGGCCACAGAACAAACATTAACACATTTAAAAGAACTGAAATGGTTAAAAATATGTTTTCTAATCATAAAAAATTAAACCAGAGATCAATAATGAAGATATCTAGGAAGTTCCCAAATACTCAGAAATTATTAAAAAGATCACACATCAAAGAGGAAGTGAGAAGGGAAATTACAATATATTTTGTTTGAATTGAGTGAAAATTCCTGTCAACATTTGTGGAATTCTGCTAAAGCTGGACTTAGATGAAATTTCATAACATTATATCATTTTATTAGGAAGAAAGAAAGGTCTCAAATCAATAATCTAAGCTTCCACTTTAAAAAACTAAACAAACAAATTAAGCCAAAAGCAAATGGAAAGAAAATATAGATTATTCTAAAGTGTATATGGAAAGGCTAAGTAACTACAATAGCCAAAAAAATTCTGAGAAAGAATAAAGTGAGACAAGTCAGTCTGCCCAATTTCAAGATTTATTATATAGCTATCATAATTAAGACAACATGTTATTAGTAAAAGGATTGATATATAGATCAATGGGAACCGACTAGATAACCCCAAAACGGACCCACACAAGCATGGCCAATTGGTTTTTGACAAAGGTGCAAAAGCAATTCAATGGAGGAAAGATAGCCATTTCAGCAAATGGACTTCTATAGGCATAAAGGTAAGGCTTGGCTTAAGACACACTTTACATAAAAATTAACTCAGAATGGATCATGGATTTAAATGCAAAATGTAAAACTATAAAACTTTTAGGAAAAAATGTAGGAGAAAATCTTTGGGTTCAAAGGCTGGGCTAACCATTTTGACTGGACAGTAAAAGCATAATTCACAACAGGAAAAGTTAACAAACTGGATTTCATCAAAATTAAAAACTCTTCCTTGGTAAAAGATCCTGTTAAGAGGATGAAAAGACAAGCTACATATGGGGAGAGAATATTCTCAAACAACATAGCTGATAAATAAGTGGTGTATACAAAGTTAAAGTACTAGTATATTATATATCTATACATAGATACACATATAAAGAACTCTCAAAACATAGCAATAACAAAACAAGCAACTGAATCAAAATATGGGCCAATGACATAAAGAGACATTTCACTGGAGAAGATATACAGATGGCAAATAAGCAGCTGGAAAGGTGACATCATTAGCTTCTCCAGAAATTCATATTAAAACCACAGTGAGCTATCACCACAAACCTAATCACAATGGCCAAAATAAAATAACACCACTATTGCTGGGCTCAGTGGCTCAGCCTGTAATCCCTCACTTTGGGAGGCTGAGGTGAGTGGACTGCCCAGGCCCGTGGGTTCGAGACCCGCTTGGGCAACTTGGTGAGACCTCATCTCTACAACAAATCAAAAAGTCAACCAGGCGTGGTAGCGCACCTGTAGTTCCAGCTACTTGGAAGGCTGAGGAGGAGGGATCGCCAGAGCCCAGCAGGTTGAGCCTGCGGTGGCTGGGAGCGGCCACTGCACTCCAGTCTGGGCGACAGAGTGAGACTCCAACTCAAAAAAAAAAAAAAATTGTTTGAAAAATTTATCTCCATATATATGTGTGTATATATATATATAATATATATTTTTTAATTGCTAATGGTGGTGATTGAGCTGCATTCCTTCTTATAACACAAATAAAATTAGCCAAGGCTATTAAATCAACTCTAGCTAAGCCTTTGTTTTTGCTTTCAGAACTTCAGTCTCAATAAAACTGTTTTACTTAGACAATCCAAAGCATTTGAAGCATTAAGAATTCATTTTTTTTTATTTTAGAAATTTTAAAATTCTATACATTTATTTAAGTGCTTACAAGTCTCTATAAAGCAATTATCACAAGAAACTTTATAAGCTGATGAATTCATTTTCTTCTATTTAGTGTTAACTCTATCTATTTGAACTAGATATTCAGAGAATGACTATTGCAGTACTGAAGTAGTTTCCTTGAGGGGGACCCTCAACCACTTCAAGCTCAGTAGTCCCACATTGAGCTCAGCAGACATAGAATGGTTTCCCTCTACGGACTAAGTCCAGAGAAAGTGGTATTTGTTTCTCTTCTTTTGACATACTGCCAACAAACCAAAACCAAATTCAGATTGAAGCCTCAGTAGACAAGACTCTAGAGTTAAAATAAGGTCTCACAGAGCTACAAAACAAGGCATGAGATGTGGTCACTGGCACAGCTTAGCTTCAACACAAGAAATTCAGGAAGAACTCAGTGAGCACCCAGAACTTACCTACCTCTGCAAGGCACCCAGGCAGCAGGAGAGTTGGAAGACCAAACCTCAGTGCAGGAGGGCTCTGGAAGTCATGCTTTCTGCTTTGTAAGTCCAGTTGGGCAATCTCAGTGGACTCTCCAGATAATTAAAGAAGAAAACAAAGACCACCAGTGCCAGACAATACAGAGAGCTGTCTTTATCATTTTGACAGAGAAAGGAACATATGCCAGTGAATAAATTCATTGAGTGGTGTGATGGTTAATTTTATGTGTCAGTTTGCTAGGCCATGATGCTCAGTGCTTTGGTTCAATAATGGTTTAGATGTTGCTGTAAAGACATATTTTCTAAAGATGTGATTAACATTTAGATCAGAGGATTTTGAGTTAAGCAGATTACCCTCCATAATGTGAGTGTGCATCCTCCAGTCAGCTGAAGGATTCAAGAGACAAAGACTGACCTTCCCTGAGCAAGACTCCCTTCAGACCCAACTCTTCCCTGCAGGCCAGCCCTGCAGATTTGGGATTCGCCAGCTCACAACATCATATGAGTCAATCATTAAAATAAATCTCCTTCTCTCTCTCTCCCTTTCCCTCTTTCTCTTATTTTCTTTACTTCTGATTGCTTCTGTTTCTCTGGACAATCTTGGATAATACAGATAGTCTGCTGAGTTGAAAATTCTGGGGGTTTTAACTACTAGAAAGGGGACGTTCATGGTGATTATGCTAATTAACCACGAAATTTTGTCTTCTTGATAGGATGAAATGATTTCATGGGACTGTATATAAGGGAGACCACCCCAAGCCCCATTATTTATCTATTCAAAATTGTATATTTATTCAGGTTTAAACTTACATGTTTAAATCTCAGTCACTTTCAAAGTACTCCGAGTTTGATGCAATACACTTATCAAGACACTTTTTTTCACCGCTCAAAACAGTTTCTGAATTCATCAATTTGGATGCCTTTTAGTCTCTGCCATTTTTTGTTTCACCTCTTCCACATTGGCAAAATGTTTCCTTTTGAGGACTTTTTTCATCTGGGGAACCAAAAACAAAAAGTTGCCCAGGGCAAGGTCAGGGAAACAGGGAAGGTGAGGCATGAAGGTCACGCCATTTTTGGTCATGCTGTTTTTGGTAAAAGAAACTACTGAATACTCAGCCCAGTGTGAGCGAGTTGTTCTGTATGTAAGCCACCCATCTTGAAATGGGCAAATACATCAAAAGAATCTCCGAAAAAATTCACTAAAGCCGAATGCAGCTTCTCACAACAATGCTAGCTGGTATACTGATGCTGATGGATTCCTAGAACACATACCTAGTAGGGGAAGCCTGCACTACAAGGAGCCCACCCTCCAAAAAATAATTCCAGTTTTTTTTGGGTCCCCCCTCATATACTTCATCAAAAGAATTCCCATTGCTCACTTTTCAGGAATTGGCTTTCATTAAGTCCAGTGGGTTCTAACATCCCTAATGTTCTTACTTCAGCTGGTTAGAGCCAGTTGAGATGAAATGCAATATCCATTTTGATAAGTACTTGGCAAGTGTTACTGTAAGTGGGGAGATTTTCTTATTATTAATTTCCCACTAAGATTTTCTTCTGACTAATGTATGCGCAGCACACATTAGATCTCAATAAAAGTTGTATTTTCATTTTTCCTTTAAGATTCAATAGCCATAAAATTGCTACATAAGGGAAATAAGAGTAGGTTAAAAGGAAGGCAAGAAATAAGCATTAAAGAAAGTGAATAAGACTTTTTACTCTTTTCCTTTGGTGAACTGATGTAATGTCAACAACTATGGTCAGAGATCCTTGAAGGATGAAGGGTTATGATGGTTTTAGGGCCTTGTTCATACTGCCTGAAGCCTCCATCCAAAAACTTGAATTTTATGGACTGAATCATGCACCCTACCCAAAATTTTCATGTTGAAGCCCCAACCCCCTGTTTGACTGTATTTGGAGATAAGATATACAAGGAGATAATAAAGGATAAATGAGGGCATAAACCCTTTTAAGAAGAAGAGGAGACACTAGAAGTCTGTCCATTCCTGCTGTGCCATATGAGGACATAGAAAGAAGGTGGCTGTTTGTAAGCCAGGAAGAAGCCCTCACCACTGAATTTGTCAGCATTTTGATCTTGGACTTCTGGCCTCCAGAACTGTGAGAAAATAAATGCCTATTGTTTGAGCTGCCCAGTGTGTGGAATTTTGTTATGGTAGCCCAAGTTGACTGAGACATTGAGACAATCTGTTCTTTGGACCATCGTTGGGGGTGGGCAGCTTGACTCTTCTGACATAATAGTTTGTTTTGGCTGTCAGTGAAAGTTGACACCAGGCCAAAGAATCCATCCTTCACCTGGGTTTTCTTGCAAAACTCAGGCTGCCACTCCCCTGCCTTAAGTCTGTTCAGGATTTTTCTCAGTGGCTGCAAGATCACATTCTCACTCTTCAGAAAGTCATTCAAAGGGTTTCACACTACAGCCTTGAGTTCCTTCTCTTTCTGCATCACTTTCCACTCCTTGTGCTCTGTCTTCCAGTACACAGACACTGTGTGGTCAGCAGGAAAAAGGTCTCCAAAGATACTTTTGCCCTAATCTCTGACTCCTGTGAATATGTCACCTTACATGGCAAAAGGAATTTTGCAGGTGGAGTTAAGATTACAGACCTTAAAAGTAGGGAGCTTATCCTGGTTGATCCAAGTGAACTCAATATAATCACATGAGAGCCCCTAGAGGTGAAAGAGAGGGGCAGATGAGCCAGAGAGAGGGTGTGGAAGAAGAATCCCAGTGTGTGAGGGACTTGTCCCACTGTGCTATCAAGATGAGGTAGGCCATGAGCCAGGGAGGGCAGGTGGCCTCTAGATACCGAGAACAACCCCTGGCCAACAGCCAGCAAGGAAACAAGAACTTCATTCCTACAACCCCACACAACTGAATTCTGCTAGAAACCTGACTAATCATGACAGTGATTCTCCCTCCGAACTCAATCCTGGAGACACCTCCATTTTGGCTCTGAGAGACTTGAAGCACAGTCTGACCTTCCTCCAGAACTGTAGATAATACACTTGCATTATTTTAAACTACTGTTTGCAGTAATTTGTTGCAGCAGTCATGGGAAACAACGCCCTATACATTTCCTCATTTGTTTGCCTTCTTACCTGCTGATACCATTGCCAGGAACATCTTTTCTCTATTTCGATACTTAAAATCCCACCTGTCAAGTTGGGCACGGTGGCTCACAGTATTTTGGTAAGCTGAGACAAGAGGATTGCCTGAGCCCAGGGGTTCCAGACCAGCCCGGGCAACTTAGCGAAACCTTGTCTCTACAGTAAATCAAAAAATTAGCTAGGTGTGATGGTGCACACCTGTGGTTCCAGCTACTTGGAAGATTGAGGTGGAAGGATCATCTGAGGTCATCAGGTCGAGGCTGCAGTGAACCATGATCATGCCACTGCACTCCAGTCTGGGCAACAGAATGACACTCCAACTCAAAAAAAAAAAAAAATTCCCACCTGTCTTGGGGGGTCTAGCTTTCATGACCACCCCCTAAGCAGCACCTTCCTCCTCCTAACGGCACAGTAGAACAAATCATATCCTTCTCTGTACTCAGAGAATCTTGCTCCTACCTTAGGACAGTGTGCATTATCTATACGATCACTGCACTCTGACTTTTAATGGCAGATGGCCCTTGTCTCTAGCCCAGTACCTGATAGTCTGTCAATCAAATATTTACTGGGAGTCTATTTTGTGCCAGGAAGATGTTTCCTAGGTGCTAGGTAGGCTCGTAGGCTACACGTAATCAGTGCTTTATAGGCATCTGCTGAGTTAATTGAACTAGCACCTCCTGGGAACAAGGAAGCCACAATCACCAGGAAGTAGGGATAGCCTGACCTCTCTATGAGGGCCAGCCTCATGTGTACACACACACACACACACACACACACACGCGCGCGAGTCTTCTGGACCATCTGTTGGAAGGTGTGGAGCACCAGGAATGCTCTCATTGCAGGGTTGCATGGAGGCCGGTCCATCCATGATTCGCCTGGAGCATGATAGAGTGTTGCTTTTCTTTTTTTCCTAAAACTTCCTTTTTATATGAGTACTGAAATAATATTCTGAAACTATATTCTGCATATAGTTTCCAGAAGGCTTTTTTTCACATTCACCTTGACATTTAATCCTCATAACAGACACACGGTGAACATGGAAGTAAAGCCAAGAAAATATTTGATTGGTTAAAATTGTACAGTTGTTTTATTTGGTCTTTCCTGGTGGATAAGTTATACTTATGTAACTATAAGTAAGTTGGTGGCTTCTAGTTGGTGAGCCTTTAAAAAAATTATATAGGCATGTATAAGAAATAGCTCAAGTTAAGTTTTGCTTATGTTTGCAAATCAAGCAAGATTAAAACCCCCCGTGAGGCCTAACAGAACACTTTGGCCTATGTTTCCTCAGTTGAGCACCCAGCCGCTTCTAGTTTGGAGCTTCCTGATTCATAAATCACTGTTTTTGTAAATAAACTCTAAAATTTTGTTGTGCCTCAGTTTACCTTTTAGTAGAAGCCTCAGAAGAAACTACTCGAATGATCCCTTGATCTCAGACTTCCATCTTACAGAAATGTGAGCAAATAAATAGCTATTTCTTAAGCCATCCAGTCTGTGGTTCTTGTTTTAACAGCTAAATCCACTGGCCTATGGCTTTGCTCAACTTCCTCTCTACTTCTAGGCCCCTTTCCCAGCCCCTCTACTGTCTATCTTGGTCTTTGTGACCATATCCCCATCTCCATAGTGCAGGTGGGGGACTAGGCTGCCTCATTGGGCCCTGAGCTGGCATGGAGGTCCAGCCTCAAGGCCAAGGACTGGTGATGACCAGAGACATGGAGATACGTAAGTTGAGCTGGGCCGGAAGCTGGATGGAAGACTCGAGGGCCTGGTGCCAGAGAAAAGGCAGGAAGGGCTCCCTGTCCAAAGGGGCTACAGGAGTGGATTAAAAACCTCAGCAAGTAGACAACAGACAAAACTGAATGGAAGCTCCTGGAACCTATGGAGGAGGGGAGCTGAGAGTTCCAGCTGATTGCCCACAGGGCTGCCTCTGTGTATGGTTGGCCTTGCTGGCCAGGAGCTGAGGCAGCCTGGCTGGAAAGCCTGTGGGGAGACATGTTTCCTGATACTTCTTGTGTTCTTCAGAGTCACAATTTACTCTCTGCTTTACCTCCTTATGAGATGGAAACCCAATATTGTCTGTCCATATTGCCATAAACTTTAAAGAAAGGCAGAGCAAGTGTTCCAGCAGGCCTGCATATACCTACATTCCTGAGAATTAGCAAAAGAAAACATATTCTCTTATATCCTATACATTCCTGTTCCCATTAAGTCACTTCAAAGAACCCTCAACCACCTGCAGACCATACTCACTCAACTGAGAGAAATGAATCCTTGTTCATTCACTTTTATCATTAGTCTTAGATTTGAAAATATAGCACCCAAGTAACCATAAGCCTTGTAATTTATGTAATTTTTTTGCTTGTTATAACTACTAATTACCAATATGTTGTGTGGAACCAACCATGCTGCCCATTGAAGCTGGACTGGATAAAAAAATGTGGTACATATACACAATGGAATATTATGCGACCACAAAGAAGGACAAATATATGGATTTCACAGCAACTTGGATGGATTTAGAGTCTATCATACTCAGTGATCTATCACAGAAACAAAGAACAGAGTACCATATGTTCTCACTCATAAGCAGACCTTAAACAATTATCATAATACTCTAAGAAAGGGATCGGCAGTAGTGGGAACTGCCAGGGGAGGGGAGCTGGGATTGGCAGTTGAGGGAAACTGCCAGGGGAGGGATGGGCACACCTTATCAACAAGGGTACTTGCATAATGAACATTTGTATACATAACCTAACCCTGAATTGTACCCCACAACTTTAAAATCGAAGAAAAAGTAACAACAGTAATATGTTATAGTAGATAATGTTTTACTTTGTAATAGGCTCTGTTAACTCCCTTACTATATGACAGGCTTAATCAGCTCTTTAGTTTGGCCTTACTCATAATACTGTGAACTACCTTTTGGTAAGCAGCACCAGGAAATGCAGACTATAAATATTACTATTGACAAAATGCAGCTGTAACTTAAATTCTATACAATGCTCTGTCAGTATTATAGTCAATGTATAGGTACCAGCAACCCAAAACTTATAAAAAAAATGCAGCTGTAACTTAAATTCTATACAATGCTCTGTCAGTATTATAGTCAATGTATAGGTACCAGCAACCCAAAACTTATAAAAAAACTTATAAAAATGGAACCTCAGGGACAAGCAGACCGGTTCCAGAAATGCCAGGAGCCAGGTTCTGTCTCCCTGAATTTTGAATTCAGAAATAAACTTCTTTCTGTCGGTTCCCTGCCTCTTGATTTATTGGTATTGAGAGACAGCAGCTGAGCATTTACTTGAACTGTAACATTTACGCTACGCTGGCTGTTGAGATGAAGTGGGACATGAGCCAGGGACTGTTTCTTCCATAATGGGCTCCAGGATGCACCATTTGTTTTTATCCCAGCCTCCAGCACTGTGCTGGACACAGTAACTACCCTGTAGATGCAGACTGAATCAAGGAATCAATGAAGAAATTCAGTTTACAATGACCACTTTTAGTTTTATGAGTTTTATTCACAATGCACAGTTGGTTTGGTGGGATGACTGATCAAGAAGGTGACGCCAGGAAGAATTTGCAGTAGAGATTTAACCCTTAATTTGGATTCAACGGGGGGGTAGGGGTGTGGGGTGGAGGGGATGGGTCAGATAACCTAAGGTGGGAGCTGAGGGTGACTCCAGAGGATGCCTGATAAATACATTCATGATACCAGAGTTTCCAAAAGCTCTGGAGTACGGTTAAGTGAAAAGACTGTCCTCCAGCCTGGGCAACAGAGTGAGACTCCAATGCGAAAAAAAATAATAAAATACATTTAGAAATCATAGGTAGCCAAATAAACAAGAGAGTAGAATGCTGCAGTGGACTCAAACATCTGTCCTGGACAGAGAGGTTAAAGTCATTCACTTGGATGGAGGTCCTGTCCTTGCTTGTCCTGTAGAAACCTACAAGGAAGAATTGGACCAAGTAAATGATGAATAGCAGTTTCTTTCACAGTGGGAAACTGGACATTTCAGAACAGCCATTATTATCACTAAAAAAGAGATATAAAATTTATAGTGTTTCATTTAGAAGCTGGAAAATCTAGGCACCAAGCACTTAAGCCATTTTCTTATGCTATAAAATGAGATTAATGATGTGTCTTTTTAATGCTCTCTTTTCTAAGATTAATGCCTTTAATGTAAAAAATGCGAATTGCTGCCCCTCTTTGAGAGCTGAGTGAATGACTTTAACCTCTCTGTCCAGGACAGATGCTTGAGTCCACTGCAGCATTCTACCCTTTTGTTTATTTGGCTACCTATGATTTCTAAATGTATTTTATTATTTTTTTTCGCATTGGAGTCTCACTCTGTTGCCCAGGCTGGAGGACAGTGGCACGATCACAGCTCACTGTAGCCTCAGCCTTCTGGGTTTAGGTGATCCTCGTGCCTCAGCCTTCTGAGTAGCTGGGACTATAAGCACATACCACCATGCCCAGCTAATTTTTTTATTTTTGTAGAGATGAGGACTCACTATGTTGCTCAGGCTGGTCTCGAACCCCAGGACTCAAGCGATCCTCTTGCCTCAGCCTCCCAAAGTACTAGGATTATAGGTGTGAGTCACCACGCCTGGCTGTCTAAATGAATTGATGTAACTTCAGTGGTTTGAATCATTCCAGAATTTACTCACTAAAATTCGTGGCACTGCACTCTCTTACTGGAGGTTCTTTTATGGTTGACAACAATTCTATCCATAGGAATACATGAAAATATCCTATGTATAGCTCTGTAGGGGGACCTTGGGTATAAAGCACAAGAGGTCTTAACTTGTTGGTATGAACCTCCTAATAGGATGCGTTGTTGAAGTATTAATTGTGGCCAGGCTCAGTGGCTTAGCCTGTAATCCCAGCACTTTGGGAGGCCAAGGTGAGTGGATTGCCTGAGCCCGCCGTGGGTTCGAGACTAGCCTGGGCAACTTGGGGAGACCTTGTCTCTACAATAAATACAAAAGGAGCTGGGAGCAGTAGCACACACCTATAGTTTTGGCTACTTGGAAGGCTGAGGCGGAAGGATTACCGGAGCCCAGTAAGTCGACGCTGGGGTGGTTGTGAGTGTGCCGCTGCACTCCAGCCTGGGCGATGGAGTGAGACGCCAACAAAAAAAAAAAAAAGAAATATTACTAAGCAGATAAATAAGAAACAATAGCTCAGAAGATCATCATTTCCAAAGGTCCTTTCACTGTCATCAGGGCTTGAAATAAGTAACAAAATGGACAAAAACACCACCCCTCAAATATGGAGCCAATCAGAGTTATAATGACAAGCAAGTCGCAAGGTTTGCTGCCTCCACCTCAACCTGTCCCTAGCACTCTGCTCCCCTTGTGCAGCTGCCCAGCTTTCCCAAGCACTCCTGGGGCGTGCTGGGGCCAGACACTGTTGTTCCTGGCGGCGCAATGGCCTTGGGCACCACCCCCTATTGCCATGTACCTGTCTTGTGTCCCAGCACACAGCCTAAGGTGCTACCTCTTCTGCAAATAATACTCTCCCTCAACCCAGTTCTTCCATATTTTAGCCTGAATGATGGATGCTGACTGCATCCAGTGATAAGGGAGAGAAACTAAGAACAAAAAGAAGAGCTGCCGCCTCTTCCTCCTTCCTGCCTCCTCAGTCTGGAAAGGTGAGCATCTGTGGGATCACAGCAAAAAGGCAGGGGGCCCCTCAGCATCCCTCATGTACTGCTTCACATCTGTGTGGGAACACCACACGCATTTGGGGACATAAAAACAAATGACATGAGCTCCTTTCCCCCAAATGTGGTGGCAGACATGTGAGCTGAGGGACAGCAGCCCCCAGGATGCCATGTGGTAAATACTGCTGCAGAGGCAGGGACAGACATGCCTGGGGACAAAGTCACCAGCTCTGAGCAAGGGAGTGAAGAAGGAATGGGACATGGGTTTTGATGGCTGCATAAGAGTTTTTCTAGAGTCCTGGGAAAGGGAAGAGTGGGCAGGACAGAAGTAAATAATGTGAGTCAGCATGACTGGTAAGAGGCATCAGCCTGGCCAGAGGTGAGGCTGGGTAGGCAGTTTGGGGCCAGGCTATGAATAGTCTTTCATGTGTGCTCACCTCTGACCAGGAGCAGCCACAGCTTTGATCAAGGGCCCGATTTAATGAGATCTGATTCTTTTAACAGTGGCGCTCAGAAGGGAAGCCGCCCACCAGAGCTGGTGAGGCCTGGACAGGGGTGGATGGAGAAGTCAGATCCAAAAGATATGTTTAGAAAAAGTGATGGAATTTTGTGAGGGAGCAAGAAGGGGGCACCTGCAGCTTCTGACCCTGGTGTCAGGATGGATGGTGACACTATACACCCAGACAGGCCATCGTAGGCAGTCTGGTGGCTGATGGGAAGCTGGTGGAAAGGCCCTCTGATGCATGCTCTCTACTCCTCATCCCCCTGACTCAGTCAGTCTCCTGAGGCTTGGTGATTGGTGGAGGACTTCTTAGAGGGGCAGAGTCGCAGCCCAAGGCATCCTCAGTGCACCAGGGCTCCAGGAGGTGTAGCAGGAGGAGGTGGGGAGCCTTGGGCGGGTGCTGTGTCTTGGGTTGGTGCTTCTAGCCCTGTGGATTCTGTCAACAGGTGTCAGGCCAGTGACCATGCCCTGGCTCTCATCTAAGGGAGGAGACTTGGACTTCCTGCTTTTCCTTTTGCTTCTTCTTGGACAAGGCACACGACGAGGGAATGTTGTCCTTCCTTGGCTGCTTTGAGGGGTTGATGTGGCAAAGTAGAGAGTGCTGAAATGCTCCTGGTTCAGGGCAGAGGGGGATCTAGTTCCTGAAAAATGTGACTTAAACGCTTGGCTTTTCTGGAAACATCACATTTGTTTCCAAGTTTAGCTGATATGCTTTGGGCTTTGGTGACAGTGCGGTCTGGCTCCATAGATATAAAAAACTCCAGTTTATGCAGAGTTTCGCTTCTCAGGTTCCAAAGGTCTCAATAAGCTTCCTCTCATCTGTGCTCATGAGTGTAAATTTCATGTTGCCGAGTGGGTATCAGGTAATGGCGGAAGTAACAGATGTAGCATGCATTGACTGACTTATTTAAATAACAGATGTATAATGCATTTGTTGATTTAGTTAAATAACAATCCTAACATGCCTCTATTGACTTATTTAAATAACAGATGTAACACACATTTATTGATTTATTTCCCCTGAGTTTATTTTACTTGGGACACCATTATCAAAAGCAGGGCTCTTGAAACTTGAGTCCTACAACATGCCCTTTGAAAAATGGGTTTTATTTTCAGATAAGTTTGGAAAAGACTGCATTCTCTAGTACCCTCTTGGACATCAATTTACAATGCACAAAAAAGGCTCTGAGAAGGCCTGCATTTAAAAACTGTGCAAACAAGTTTTCCCCAAGTTGTCAGTACACGAAATTTTGGGCTCTGTTTAGTTCTTTTGGGTTTTTTACTAGATGCATTTTGAACATCCAGAGGACAAACTTTTGTGGTTTGCCCCAGCACACACAAACCATGCAGACCTTTCCAAGCCATGCTGTTGGTGTCCGTAAAAGAGGAAAACAATTTGGGAAATGGACTGCAGGGTTTTCCAGACCTCGAGAGAAGATTGTACTCTTTCTTTTTTTTCATTGATCTTCCTTTTCCATTTTTATCTTGTCTCTAATTAATTTTTCTTATTGCTCTTCACCCTACTTCTTGATGTTTTACCTCAGATGAAAGTAGGGTAATTAGTTCCATATCTCCTTTTTAAAGGTATTTCATTGGCTTCCAGTTCAGGGGCTAATTATGGCTTTCTGGTTTCCTCCTTTGAAATAAATCTATGCAAAATGCTGCCAGCTTCTCCTTCACTTCAGGCTAAAGTGGGAAGTTCTGTGTGCTTAATTCTTTCCCCTCACTTTAGACTCCTAGCGTTTATAATTAAAAGGGGAAAGGAATTATGTGAGCTAACAAAGTGATATGCATACATCATAACTTTTATATGTCAGGAGATTGCTTTACCTGGGACAATTATTTAACTTTTCTGTCCTCAGTTTTCTCATCTGTGAAAGGAGGGTATAGTAACATCTACCTCACAAAATGGTAGTGAGGAAGAAATGAGTGAATGGATGTAAAATATTTAGAATTATGATCAGTGCAGAGCTTTAATAATAATAACAAATTTTACTTCTGAAATGGTACATAAATGAGTTTTCCTAAAGTAACATTGATTAGTTCTTTTCCTAGGCTTTACTCGATAAAATCAATAATGATACATTCTGGAAGTCAGAGTGTCAAGTATTGTCCAGACATAGACCCTTTCCCCCTATACCTGGCTTCTTCCTGCCCCTTCCCTCGGGGAGCAGCCTCTGACCAAGGTTGGTCTCTGCAGCATATGCATATTCCCAGTAATGAGTCAGAGGATGCAGATGACCAAGCAGAGCTGAGGACAATGTAGTTGTCACTCTTAAACAAAGTAATTGTAAGCACTGTAAACACTTCATAGCAGTTCGAATAACTAACTTGCTCACAGCTGTAATCCCAGCACTTTGGGAGGCAGAGGCAAGATGATTGATTGAGCCAGGGGTTTGAGACCTGCCTGGACAACTTGGTGACACCTCCTCTGTACAAACAAACAAACAAAAAAACTGGGCATGGTGTCATGCACTTATTCTTCCAGCTACTTAGAAACCTGAGGTAGAAAGTTCGCCTGAGCCCAACAGGTCAGGCTGCGGTAGCTATGAGCATGCCACCGCACTCCAGCCTGAGTGACAGAGTGAAACTTGGACTTAAAAGATTAAAAACTGCTTGCTGTACTGTCCTGAGGTGACTGACTGCCATCGGTGCCTCCCATAAGTTCTAATAAACTTGCTGAACCTCCGGGTGACTTCTTTGAAATAGGTATACGCGCACGCCCTCTCAGATGTGGGGCCACCACGTTATACAGAGCCTTCACATCAAGCATTGCTAGCACTTTCTCCCTTGTTTTGGAGATCAAAAATGCTTCTGGGGTGGACATTGAAATCCAGAGCAAGGGAGGGCATCCAAGAGGGGAAATCCAGAGGCCTGGGTCCTGGCTCTGGACCCCCCACGGCCTAGTGATGAGCTCCTGGGTCACTTACCCTATGGTCAGCACTAACATGTATCAAAGTTCAAAGCACTTTTCCTGCCATCTTCACTGTGGACACGGGACGTGGAGGTGACAAGAGGCCACGGGCTCTCAGTCACCAGTGGGTCTCAATTTCATCTGTAAAACAATGATACTTCCTGTCCATTCTCCTTGATGAGATTAATGGAAGTTTGAATGAGATCATGCATATAAAAAGTGCTCTGAAAGCTGCCCTGCTCTGGAGGATGACAGCAGGAAGTCCTCACAACCTCACATCGGCTTTTGGTTGACATGTGATTTCACCCCCGTGGGGGGAGCTGATGAGAAGCTCGTTGCTGATTGATCTTTGGTTTTTAGGCTCTGCACGCACACATGGGCCAACCCACAAGGAAAAGTCTAACAGTCAGGAGCCCAAAGAGACACAGAGAGCCCCTAGAATAAGTCATCTGAAGCTGCCTGTGTTCTGACTTCCTTCAGCTTCCTCTGCCTTTTATTCTGGCGGTCCTTCTAATCAAAGTGGTGGTCAGAACTGCAAGGAAACATCTCCTCTGATCTGGAGAAGTCTGTGTTGGACAGAACGTTAGATAGGATCTCTGGGTTTAAGTGGGCTGGAAGCCTCCGCCCCCAACAGAACAGCTCTGACCTAGTTTGTGTCAAGATATTGGAGGGCTATACACATTTCATTTAAAAAAGAGTTTCTAACTTTATTTATTCATTTTTTTGAGTTGGGAGTTTCACTCTGTCACCCAGACTGGAGTGCAGTGGCATCATCATGGGTCACCTCAGCCTCCAACTCCTGGGCTCAAGCCAACCTCCCACCTCAGCGACCAAAGTAGCTGGGACTGCAGGTGCACACCACCATACCAGGCTAATTTTTTTCATTCATTCATTCATTCTTCTTCTCTTTTTTTTGTAAAGATGAAGTTTCACTATGTTGCCTAGGCTAGTCTTGAATTCCTGGGATTAAGCAATCCTTTCACCTCAGCCTTCCAAAGTTCTGGGATCATAGGCATGAGTCATTATGCCCGGCAGATTCTAACTCTTAAAAAGACAGAAAACAGCCAAGTAAATCCAACCCCTAGTTAGCATTAACAGGCCCTTCCTCTGCACCCCCATCACATTTTGTTAAGTTTCAACTGTTATTGGCATCTGCATCCTGGTCTAACTCCCAGGATGGTCTGTTATTACCAAGCTGGTCTTTCTTCTGTCATTGTATGTTCCTGAAAAAGAAAGATTTTATCTTTTTAATGTTCTCCTCAAAGCATGATCAGTGTATTAAGCTGACACTCCATGCTTGTCCTCTCCTGCCAATGGTCCCAGAACTCCCTTCTCTTCCATGTGCCTCTTTCAGAACTGTTTGCACAGCTCAGGGTACATGAAAATCTCTTCAATTGCAGGAAAACCTTTGAGTGTGAATTTGATTTTCAACACATCACAAATTACTTAGCACCAGGAAGATAGCTTCTCTGGCAAGAATGATGTGTACCTCTAAAGAAGGGGTTCCTAGAGAGGGTGGGACATGGCTCTGGAGGCAGTGTAGAGATAAGAACGTGGCTTCCTAACGTGACAGTGCAACGTGATTGATTTATAAATGCTGCTGTGCTGGCATAAAAAAAGCAGTTCTCTGTTATTTAAGAATTCTAGTTTCTACTTCCTTCCCAATCATACAAGCTATTCAATGCCTAACTCTGTATACTAGGCAGTTCTGCAAGAGCATAGGCAGTCCTGCTGGAAATAAGATCTTATATCCAAACTCTGCTTAGACGCATATGACGTGGCCTCATCCATGGATACTTTTTGTTGTTGTTATTGATCAGTTCACTAGTACACTTATTTACTTATTTACATTATTATTTCAGTAGCTTTAGGGGGTATACATAGTTTCTGGTTACATGGCTGCACTGTAAATAGTGGCGAAGAAGTGGGCTTTAAGTGTGCACATTATATGTGCTGGTAGGTGATTTTCTGTCCCTTTCCCACACCCCCTTCTCCTTCTGAGTCTCCACTGTCCATTGTACCATTCTCTATGTCTTTGTGGAGGCTTAGTTTAGCTCCCATTCACAAGTGAGAACTTGTGGTGCTTGGTTCTCTGTTCCTAAGTTAGTTCACGTAGGATGATGTTCTCCAATTCCAACCAAGTTGCTGCAAAGGTTATTATTTCTTTTTTTTTTTGATGGCTGGATAACATGCCATGATACAAACACACACACACACACACACACATATATCAAATTTTCATTATCATTGATCGGTTGATGGGCATTTAGGTTGCTTCCACTTTTTTTAGACTTAAAACTTTTTTTTTTAGATTCAAGAGGTCCATGTTCAGGAGTGTTACATGAGTATATTGCATGATGGTGAGGCTTGGGAACCTACTGAACCCATCACCCAGGTGATGTACATGGTACCCTTTGGGTAGTTTTTCATCCCTAGCCCTCTTTCTTCCCTCCCCACTTCAGGAGTGTCCCAGTGTCTGCTGTTCCCATCCTTGTGGCCATGTGCATATAGTGTTTAGCTCCTGTTTATTGGGCAGAACACGTGGAATTCAGTTTTCTGTTTCTGTGATAATTCACTCAGAATGATCATCTCTAGTCGTGTAGATGATGTATTTTGAAAAAGTCAGGATCACTAGCAACAGATAGAGATCCCACTTTTTTTTTTGTGGGGACAAGGTTGCACAAGGTCTTGAACTCCTGGCCTCAAGCAATTCTCCCACATTAGCCTCATAAATAGCTGGGACTACAGGCTTGTGTCACGATGCCTGGCATATCCAACATTTTTTAAGAATTGAATTTTCCATTCTCTTCTCTGGAAGACATATGGAAAAGACCAAAGGAAAGTGCTTTTTGTTTGTTTGTTTCTATGTAGAAAGCGAGATTACCTTTTGTTTTTCTTTCCCAATATTACCACTAATTAAACTATCTTTAAAGTGACCAACTGTACTATGGAGCTTAGTGCACTATCAAAAGGCCCTTGTTGTCTAAAAGCAAAGGATCAAGTCATAGGTACTGAAGATGATGAATGGTGCTATTATTATTATGTGGATGCTTACTATGTTCTAGGCACTGTGCTAAGAGTTAAAAATTCATTTTAAAATTCATTCACTTATTACCTCATCACTTTATTTATTCATTTAGCACCTGTCTAGAGTGCCTACTATATCTCAGGAACTGTGACAGGTACAGGGGAAAGGGAAGTCAGTAAGATAGTCTCACTCCTTGCCTACAGGAAACAGTCTAGTAGAAAAGGCACAAATTAAAACCAACACACAAAAATGCCTAAGAATTGTTAAGTGTACTGGGCATGGTGGCTCATGCCTATAGTCCCAGCACTTTGGAAGGCAAACGTGGGAGGATTGCTTGAGCCTGGAAGTTAGTGACCAGTCTGGGAAACATAGTGAGACCTCATCTCTACAAAAATATTTTAAAAATTAGCTGAGTGTGGTGGTACATGCTATAGTCCCAGCTACTCAGGAAACTGAGGTAGAAGGATTACTTGAACCTAAGAATTTGAGGCTGCAATGAGCTATGATTGCACCAATATACTCCCGCCTGAGCAACAAAGGGAGACCCTGTCTTTAAAATAAATAAAAAGAATTATTGCCGGGCTCGGTGGCTCAGCCTGTAATCCCGCGCCTTTGGGAGGCTGAGGTGAGTGGATTGCTTGAGCCCGCGGGTTCGAGACCCACCTGGGCAGTGAGACCTTATCTCTACAACAAATAAAAAAATCAGCCGGGTGTGGTAGCGCATGCCTGTAATTCCAGCTACTCAGAAGGCTGAGGAGGAAGGATCGCCGGAGCCCAGTAGGTCGAGGC
>NW_007255050.1:703103-707961 GCF_000164805.1 Carlito syrichta | reverse complement strand
GACTCCAACTCAAAAAAAAAAAAAAAAGAATTATTAAGTATTACCCAAAAGAAAACACAGGGTGCCATAGAAGTCCCCCAGCCTTTGTTTGTGCCATCTTTCCATAACCCTTACATCAACCCTGGCATCATGACCACTGTGCAGATGGAGAAACTAAGGGGTGGAACATACTCAGAGAGCAAGAAGATTGTGAACTAGACTGACCAAGCTCTTCATGTGTTCCTGCCCCTCCATCTACTTCCTGGCTTGAAGATTCCAGATGGACCCTCATTTTTAGAGATCTTAGAACTGGCTTGAGTTTAGAGGTTCCAGAACGTAGTAGAGATGTCAGGGAATGCACAGCCATGGATGAAGGGTGGTGCACTCTACCAAGAACTTAGTACAAGGAGCCAGGCCGCCCAACGTTGAAAGTCAGTGAGGGTCTTCTAAATGTCTTTCGTTTATCCATGTGCCACAAAATTGCGTTATTCTAGAATAATCCCAAAATGAAATAAAATTCAATGAAAATACGAAATGAAAAACTTACTGATGCAAGTTTACGAGCTGGTTACTGAACTTTCCCTGTGTGGCAAAGGGTTGGAAGGCGAGATTTCTTCAGAGGGGGGATAGGGACCATCCAAACAGCCTCCTTCCACTAACCTGACCCTCTCTTAACCAGCATAGACTCCACTTTTATTTCCGTTTTGAGTGTGATTCCTTCAATATCTGGGAAAGTGTGGTCCCACCTACTTCTAGGAATGAGTTGCCACCTTCATCCTAACCCACAGGGGACAACTGACCACAGTCTTTGTTGTCTGTGTTACTCACAATTGTTGTGTTATAACCATATGGGTCATCCTGCCCGGGTCCATGTTTCTTCAGCCCCCTGGGGGAGAGGGTGACAATCATGTCCTGTAGCCCCGTCGAAGGGCCCCACCCAGCTGGACAAAGTCAGCCTGTCTGTAGGAGTGGTATCAGCCCTCGTGGGCAGGATGTCCCCCCATGTGCCTCACAGGGGCTGCAGGAGGGCAGCCATGCTGAGGGCACACCCCAGACTCTAAGCATCAGGTGCCTCCTCAGTTCCCCCCGACCCTTCACCCTGCTCTGAGGGAAAGCTTTGTTTAATGTTCCAGAAAACTGCTGCGGGCCTGAAAATCCTTCCAGGCAGAGTCATTCTAATTAGTATTGTGGCCTCTCTGGGAAAACCATTTTCCGGGCCTCAAAGAACCTCTGATTTATCGACTTACTTTTCTTTTCTATTCTCTTTTTTTGAGTCGAAGTCTCACTCTGTCGCCCAGGCGGAATGCAGTGACACACTCACGGCCCCTGCAGCCTTGATCTGCTGGGCTCAGGTGATCCTTCTACCTCAGCCTTCCAAGCAGCTGGAACTACAGGTGCGTGTCATCATGCCCAACTAATTTTTTTGATATATTGTAGAGACAAGGTCTCGCCAAGTTGCCCAGGCTGGTCTCGAACACCTATACTCAGGCAATCCTCTTTCCTTCGCCTCCCAAAGTGCTGGGATAACAGGTATGAGCCACCTCACCAGTTTTGCATGAGAGTCCCTGTGAGGTGCATGGGGGGACATCCTGCCCACAAGGGCTGATACCACTCCTACAGACAGGCTGACTTTGTCCATCTGGGGGGGAGTCTTTGACGGGGCTATAGGACATGATTGTCACCCTCTCCCCCAAGGGGCTGAAGAAACATGGGCCTGGGCCAGCCATGAAGTTGGATCCACCCAGGTTCTTGAATCAGAAATGCAGGAATTTCCCACTGGCAGTGGCTCAAGCCTCCCTGAAATAAGTGAGGAGTAGACAAACTTGCCTGCCTCTGGCCAACACCAGCCTGGATCAGGAGGGGAAAAGGGACTGGCCTCCACATTTCGGTGCTTCCCACCGAATATCAAACCGTCACCTGCTCCCTTCTCCCAGAAACAGCACCAAGGATGCCATCATTCATTCTTCCATTTATTTATCCAACAAGTATTGTTCCAGCATTCCCTGTGTGCCAGGCTGAGGCCTTTGCTGGATTGTAGCAGTCACCCCGAAGTCCCATTTTAGCAGTGGAGACAGAGCACAGATAAACGAGCAAGTGTCCAGTGCCACGTCGGGTGGCAGTGCTGAACAAGCAGGATCAAGGGGTGAGACTGAGGTAGGGGAGATTGTAAGTACTGGACATGGTGCCAGGGCAGGGAGGAGGCCTGCTCAGAGGTCAGGGTGAAGCCGCGGAGAGTCCCAGGAATATCTGGGAGAGGAATGGGGATGTTCTGGGCAGAGGAAGGGGAGGGCATAGACCCTGAAATGGATGTGTAGGAGCACAAGAGGGCTGACGGGAGGGACTGGCAGGAGAGGACTTTGAGTAGTTGTCCTGTCCTGGGGTGCAATCTTCTCATCTCTGAAAAATGACCCTTTTCCATGGAGCCATCATGGATGAATATTTTCTGTAGCTCTTTGTGTGGTGGTGCGCCCTGTTCCTTTCTACAAGAGCTGCAGTTCTCAGTCGGGGTGACTTTACTCCCCTCAGGAAATTTGATGATCTGGAGATATTTTTGGTTGTCACATCTTTTGTGTGTGTGTGTGTGTGTGTGTGTATGTGTGTGTGTGTTCCTGGCACCTAGTGGGCAGAGGCCAGAAATTCTGCTTAACATCCCATAGTGCACAGGACAGTCCCAAAACAAAGAATGATCTGACCCCAAATGTCAGATGAGCTGAGGTTGAGAACTCAGCCCAAACGGGGGTGTCAGCAAGTGCTGGGAAGGCTGTATGCTTTGGCTGGCAGTCACTGGTACTGGGGTCACTGGAAATGTGGGGGGGTGGTGGTAGTGGTGGAGACATATAGGGAAGAGGTGCTGAGGCTTCTGCAAAATCATTCTCCCAAGAGACAGCAGCTTTTGTGGCTTGCAGATGAGACACCCCACAGTGACAGGGACAGAGCAGACCACTGCCTGGACCTCTCTTACAATTTACCAAAGACCAGTGTCAAAGCCTGAGACCATGAGCTCTGTCCTGTCCTGGAGACAGATGTTTGTGCTTTCCCAACAGGTGTCCCCAAGACCCAAGGCTAGCCCATATCAGGGTGGTACTCACTAGGTTAAGCAATTTGTGCACATTGACCTACCCCATCTGCCCTCTGCTATGAGCCCATTTTCCACACAGCAATACTGAGCATGGGTGAGTAAATTCTTGTTGCAGGGCCTTTGCCACCTTTCTGTCTGGAATGCCCTATGCTCACCTTTTCCTGCCTTTTCATCATCCGGGTCTCAGCTAGAACACTGTTCCGTGCAGATGCCTTCACCCTTCCACACTAGGCTGCTGCATCCCCTGCTAAGATGCTTGCAGGGAGGGATGCCTCTCTATTCCTCAGAGCAAGGCCTTCGGCTCCATCTCCCCAGGCCCCTTTCTCCGAGTCTTGTGCCTTCCTTGCTCCCTTCATCTCTATTACAGACACACCTGCCCTATGTCATGGTCCCTCAGTTGCCTGTCTGGACCTAGGTGTCTGTGGCTGATGGGTCTGATGTGCTGGAGGCACTAGGGAAGGTAGGGTAGGCAAGAGTGGGAGGGGACTGTAGGGGAGAGAACAGAGGTGTGGAGGGCAGACAGGCTCACTTCCTTCACCCTCTGGGCTAGTATCCGCCCCACTTCATGACTGCCCGAGGCTGTATCTGCCCGACTTTCCGGCTGTGAACGTGCCAGGCGCATTTGGTTACCCCAGGAAACGTTTGCTGCAGGAGCCACGTGCAGCATGTGTGGGAGTTTAATAATTCCTGCTGGTGATGGTGCCACCCTGCTACTATGTTCTTCCTCATCTGAAGCCTCACAAACTCCCTCCCTCCAACCCACAGCTCCAGGCTCCAGAGGCCTACCCTATCTCTGACATCATTCTACATCTTTTAGGCTTTGGACTGTATCTTCCTAAATGTTGGGGGCGAGTCTCTTCCCCTTCCTATTTGTTCACTTCATCTTTGTACAAGAAGGATCACATGCCTGCCTTAGGGAAATGGAGATTAGTATTGTTCTTAAGCTGTTTAAGTTATGACATTAAGGAAAATAAGTCAGATTCCTTGGGATTGGGGTATGGGCCTGAGCACTGGGAATTTTAAAAGCTTTCCAGGGGTTTTTACACCAGGGGTTGAAGATCACTGAATTAGATGATGTGTCCCCAACTTCTTAAAAAAGGTATATTTCTGTGCATGCACGTACTTACATATATGTATATTTTTCCCGCCAGAGTAAGGTGGCGTCCCACTGGCATTATCTTTTGCACTTCTCTCACCCTCTGTTACAACTGTAATACATTCATATTCAATGTGGGCTCTGCCTGTGGCTCTGCGATCTGGAAAAGACCCTTCAACTTCACTGTGTCTCAGTTTTCCCATCCATAGAGTGAGAATCATCATAGTTTCCTCTTCATTCCTTCGGCTGTGCTAAGAATTACACAGCCTTCAAGGCTCCCCACGCGTCTATACGTTGTATGACCTTGACTCCTTGCTCATAACCAAACCTTTTGCTATGGAAATAGCATCTATTTTTTTTTTTTTTTAAGAGCAAGGGTGGGGGTGGTGTTCTTTCTGGAGGCATCTGGAGATCTTGAGAGGCACAGGACCCCCGCATCCTTCTCCGCACTGAGTGTTTTCAAAGTTAACTTTGGGACCGTCCCCTGGGAGGGCAGGAGGTAAACTCCAAGCACCTGCCTGAGGGGATCTGCACAAATTCCACCGTCGTCAATTCCCGGTGCTCCGTGGAAGATGCTCTTCCACAGGGGCTTCGGAGGCGGGACGTCGTTTGCAGACAGTTCCTCCTCATCCTCGGCTCCCGGTGCGGTGGTCCTGCCACGTCCAGGATCCCCGCGCGAGGCGCACGCCCCCACCCCCACCCCG
>NW_007255050.1:629519-702942 GCF_000164805.1 Carlito syrichta | reverse complement strand
GCCGCGTCCTACCGCGCGCGCGGGGGGCGTGGGTGCCGGGCGCAGGTGACCGCGCGCGGCCGCGTACTGCAGACTTGCTCCTCTGTTTCCCTTTTTCCTTTCCAAATTAAGGGAGGGCAGGTTGTGGCAGACCAAATCTCATCAAACTTGGTGCGAAAATGCATTCATTTGTAAAGTCTTACCGCGGCTTGCGCCACTCGCCTGGAAGTTGTGTGACTGGGTGGGCGCAGTGCAGACAGGAGATTGGGGGATTCACATAGGATGGAAGCATCACACAATTTTTAAAAACAACGCAATCTAAACACCAAGCAAACAAACCAACAAAAAACTGCTAACAACCCTGCGGCAGCTCCTGCAGCGCGTGGGGGCCGTGGAGGGGGCAGATGGGCTCCATGGTGAAAAGACAGCTTTTCATTAAGGAGTGACAGCAGGGGTTGTGACTTTGTGGGGAGGAGCATGTTCCTAAATACACGAGGCGCCTTAAGCTGTAGGAATCAGTTTTGTTTTTTTGTTTCCTCCAAATAACATCTGTACCAGGTGTGTTTGTCTGTGGGGGTGTAGGTAGTTTTTTTTCCTTGTGTTTGCTTAACTTTTCGTTTAGGTTTCTGACTTCTGGGAGGGAGGGGGGATAAATACAGCTTCTAACAAATAAAAAGCTGAGTTTGCAGTCATCGGATGCGAAATTATTTTTCACTCTTTCTTTATATTTGCACGACAAACTTAGTGGCAAGCTCTTGTAAATATTAACATCACCTCCCATCTCTGCATCTCCCTCATTTACTATTTCTGTCCTTGTTCAAAGAGATGGAGGAGTAGAGGCGAATGAAGATAGAGATCTCGGGAAGTGTCCTATTCCAGTGTGAGCTGGGGGCTGGACGTGGCCACTGCTTAGAGTATTTTATACATGTAGGAAATCCTCAGAGTTGCGCTTGGGGGTAAATGCACTCTGATTCTATCCGTCCTTACAGGTACTAAAGTATTTCAGCTGAATTATGTAGTTGAATATGCTCCGTCTTTTGTAGTATTTCCCCTTTAAAACAGGTGTGTGTCATATGCAAATTTTCTTTCTAAGAGAGAGCATTTAATATGTTTCTTTTAAGGAACAATTGCGTATGCATTAAGACCCATTCTCCATCTCCTTTCATGTTTTTCCTTCTCCTTTAAAGTCCGTATATGGTTTATTTGTTAAGGTAAATTTGGAAATAATTAAAACCTGGGATATTCAGAAAGGAGCCCAAAGTGAGGTTCATCCACATTAACTCCTGGAAATGTATCTCAGAAAGAGATATCTCGCTACTCTGTCATTTCAGAAAATTGACAAGGATGGTGCTGTCTTTGCAAAGGTACTTTAGACTCGGGCATCTTTTCTTTTGTAAGATTTCTAAGTAGGTACTTTGAATAAACAAGGACCGCCTTTAATAGTTGATTTTATGAGATTCTGCATAACCATGGCCAAGCTTCTTGCATAGGTGGTCATCTTCATCCTCTCAGTGGAGGACACCAGAGGGTAGACCTCTTTCTCAGTCCTGCTCCAATGACCACAAGCTCTGGACAGCTACAGACTCAGGCCAGTTCTGACAGATCTCAGAAGAGTTTTAGGGTCTCCATCTCCTCCTTTCTGGGCATGGAATTGTCATTGGGCTCAGAGGCCAGGCACTGGTATCTCAGGGGAGACTCCTGTGCCTCTCCTGCATGCTTGTCCATTTGACTGGGTTTCTGATCAAATTTCTGCTTGGTTTTCTCTCAAGACTTGATCTTGATCCTGATTCCTGGTTCCAGGGATTTGGAAAAGCTGCCTTGCCCTTGTCAGCCTCTCCAGATGACTGGAGTGCTGATGACTACGGGGTTCCTCATTGAATTGGATAGACTTTGAACTACCATATTCTTGCCTTGCTGATTATGACTATCCATAGATAGGAGCTAACAGTCTTGTTTCTGGGACCTACCCCAGGTTGGTGGCCTTGGGTAAACCCAAGTTTGTAGCATCCTATGTTCATTGTAGTTCTGTTGATCTTTCTCCTTTTGCTTTTCATTACTTTTCTCTGCTGCCGCTTCCTGCTTCCAGGAAAGTCCCTTGACCGGGGAAGAATCCTCACAGCCCTCCTAATTCCAGGCTATTCTCTTTGGCCTTGGCCTGACGGTTCTGTCATGCTTTGTGGCTGGCCTCTTAGGTGTTTTCTTTGCCTGTGGAAGGAGTGAGTTAACTGACTCGGAGTCAGAAGATGAAAAGTAAAGGGGTGGGTAAGATGATTTCTAGAGATTTTGACAACTAATGGGACCTTCAGTTGCAAACCAGAATTAGGAGACGTCAGTCTCATGTTATGAGACTCATTTGAAAAACAAGCCCACTAGAATTTTTATATCTAATTTTGAACATCATCCCACATCATCAGTAGAAGACAAAGAGCCAGAAGTCGTTTGGGACCAAGTTGGATAAATAAAGTAGCTGATCATCCATTCACTCATTAAGTATTCTTGTAGAGATAAAGAACTTAGGCTCTGGAGTCAAATGCAGGGCTTCAAATTCCAGCTGTCAGATACTTGTCATGTGACCTTGGGGAAGTTACTTAATTTCCTTATACCTCAGTTTCCTCAGTTGATATCAGAGATTAGTGGTACTTGCTTCATGGGCAGTGGTTATGAGAATTAAATGAATCCACATCTACGAACAGTAGAACAGTGTCAGGTATATATATGCTATGTAAGTTATAGCTATTATTGTTACTATTATTATTTACTTATTGTGTGTCAAGCACTTTATCATGCTGAATAATATTGCTTTGGATCAAGTATGAGGTATGGAAATAAAGAAACAAAGTTAGTTTTCTTTCACTGAATTAAAAAAAAGTGTGGTTTGAAAAGTAATTACCAAAAGGGTGTGACAAAAATATTTTGAGTAACAGCAGAAGTATTGGAATAAGATGAGTAGCATCAGGGGAACAATATTTAGTTTGTTGTCTAAATTTTGGTTCCTAACTCTTTAAAGTTCTATGTTTGAGCCCAAGAGTTAGAGACCAGCCTGGGCAACATAGTGAGACCCTGTCTTTAAAAAAAAAAAAAAAAAAAGGAAGCTCTGTTTCTCTATAATCATCTGAAACCATTCCTCAATGTTAACTATTTACGTTTACAACTCTGTCTTTTCTGTTTCTTATGGGTTTATGTATTTGTTCCGTAGAGGTGTTTTGATTACCAAGTTCTGCAAGTCCCTCAGTTGGCTCAACTATTCTTTTGCTGTTGGGTGTTTAGATCATTCCTGTGTTTCATATAAAATACTATGATAAGCAATCTTGTACATATCTTCTTTTGCACACGTGTGAATTTCCCTTGAATATATACCTAGAAAAGAATGATTGGGTGAAAGAGCATCTCTCCTAGATACATACTGAAGAATGTTTTCCAAGGGAGGTTGTACCAGTTGATGCTCCTACCCACTATAACTCAGTAGCCTCGGTTCCTACTTCTCCATAGCTTTACCAACACTAAGGGCTATTAGACTTTATAACTTTTGCTAATGTGATGGGTATAAAATAGAATCTCAGTGCTTGAAGGTGTGTTTGCCTGATTCGAATAAAGTTGATTATCTTTTCATATATGTATATCATATCTTTTTAGTTTCCTATTCTATGAATTGTCTTTTGTTGTTTTTTCATTTGGGGGATATTTTCTTATTGACTTATAGTAATTCATTTAGAAATTCTAGATCCCTCATTTTAGTAAAATACATTGCACATATCTATTCCTCCTAGTTGATGACTTGTATTTTGCTGAACAGTAGCTTTTCATTTTTAATTTGGTCAAATTTACCAAATTTTCATTTATAGTTTGTGCTTTTTCTTAAGAAAAAAGTATTTTATCCTAGGAAATTCTTCCCTACCTTAAGGTTTTAAATATTATCTCATATACTGTATTTTTTTTCCCTAAAAGTCTCAAGGTTTTGCTTTTCACAAAATTTTGGTTTTTAGAAAACATTTGGATTTTTAATCCTCCTTGGATTTATTTTTGGTAGGTTTGTGAGTTCGGGATTCAAATTTAATTTTTCATATGATTAGTCAGAAGTCTAAGATAATCAATTTAAAAGTCATTTCTTTTTCTAATGATTTGTAATAGCATTTCTGTCATGTATGTGCAGATTGACTTCTGGGCTGTTCATTCTATTTTATTGGTTGTCTTGGTCTGCTTGGGCCTCCATTACAAAACACAATAGATGGAGTGGCTCAACAACGTAGTATTTTCCCACAGCTCTGGAGGCTAGAAGTCTGAGCGCAGGGTGCCCGCATGTTTGGATTCTGACGAGGGTCCTCTTCAGTGTTGCAGACAGCTGCCTTCTGTCTGTGTCTTTTTATGCGGAACAGGATTTCTCTCTTCCTCTTCTATGAGGTACAAACCCTATTGAATTAGGATCCCATCCTCTGATCTCATTAAACCTTAATTACCTTCTAAAAGCTTTGTCTCCAAATACAGTCACACTGGGGTTAGAGTTTCAACATATGAATTTTGAGAGGACACAATTCAGTCCCAAACATTGGTCTATTTGACTACACCTCACAAATACCTTATTGACATAATAGGTATATAACAGGACTTCAAGTCTTGATATATAGATCAAGTTTTTATGAAATAATGTGCTTAGCTATTTTTGGCCTTTTGTTCTACATATGAATTTTAGGTTCAGTTGTCACATTTAGTCCCAAAGTGTGTAAGTTTATCTCTGGGATCTCTGCTCTGTTTTGTCGTGCTGTATTTTGCTTCTGCCTAAATACCACATTGTTTTAATTGCTCTGTCTTTATATTGCATCTTGCTTTACGAAGGTAAGTTACCATCTTGTACTTTTTGGTCATTCTTCCAAGTCTTAGGTTGTGAAGAAATGACACCTTTATGATATCCAGTCTTTCTATCTATGAACGTGGTATGCTACACATAGTTCATGTATTTTTAATTTACTATTTATCATGTTGCTATTTGTTGTATTGTTTGTGGAGTGTCCTTCAATAACATTTTGTAATGTTGCAGTCTTGCACCTCTTTTGTTAGATTTAGTCCTACCTTCCTTGTAGTTTTTGTGCTCTTGTAAGTGAATTATATTTTTCTTTACTCCTGTGGCTTAAGAAAAAAAAAAACTGCAAAAATTGTGCAGAGTTCCTGTATGCCTTTCATATAACTTTCCCTAATATTGACATCTTATATAACCATAGTTTTATCATTGAGATTGGGAAATTAACATTGAAACAATGTTCTTAATATTCTTACTCTTCAAACCTTTGTTGAATTTTACAAGTTTTTCGGCCAATGTCCATCATTTGGTCCAAGATACCAGCCAGAGCCCATATTACACTTGGTTGTTATGTCACCTTATTCATGTTCAGTCTGTAATAGTTACTTGTTTTTTTGTTTTTTGTTTTTTTTTTTGTCTTGCATGAACTTGATATTTTGGAAAAGTCCAGGGCAATTATTTGTAGAATATTCCTTAATTTGGACTTGTCTGACATTTTCTTATACTCAGACTGAAGTTATGCATCTCTAGTAATAATACCACGGAATTTGAATATTTGATGCATTTTCTATTGGTTCTAGTAGCTTATATGTACATTCTTGTGAATGTTTTATGTAGATAATTGTGTTAGATATTTTGATTATTTGTGTCTTACTAGCACATAAGAAGATTTTGCTTCTCCAATCTCTTGATCTTAGGCACAGTCATATGACTTTTCTTGGCCAATGAAATGGAAGTTGAAGGATGTGTGCTGAGGTTTCACTGTAGTTGCTTCATTTCCCAGCTGTCTTTGTTCTGCTTGTTGTAAACACATGTTGATATGAGTATGCCATGAAATCAAAATAGCATAAAATGATAAGCCAACATATAAAGAACAGTTGCCTTCAAGAGTAGCCTGGATCAGCAGTGAGAAAATAAACTTGTAGTGGTAAGATCCTGAGATTTTGGGATTGTTTGTGGCATAATCTAGCTTGTTTGGTCTTTAAGATAATCATACTGTTTATAAACAAGAAGAGCTTAGTTTCTTCTCTTCTAAGTCTTATATTTCTTATTTCCTTTTCTGGTTTTATTCCATTGGCTAAGAATGCAAGTACAATGTTTAATAAAAGCAGTGATAATGGGCATCTTGTCTTGACCTTGACCTTGATGAGAATGCTTTTTAGTTTTACTGTTAAGTATGATGTTTATTTAGGTGTTTGATAGATACCCTTTGTCAAATTAAGAAAGTTCTCTTTTATTATTAATTAGTACTGAATTGTATTGATTCTTTTTTGGTACATCTTTTGAAATAGTTGTGTACATATTTCACCTTTAATTTATTGCAATAGCGTATTAATACATTTTAATGTATTATTTAGGAACTTTCCATGTATGTTCAAAAGAGATTGTTCATGATTTTCTTTTCTCTTTTGCTATTCTTGTTTGAAGATATTGAATGTTTCTTCTCTGTTTGAAATAGCACAAAGGTGTTTTTTTTTGTTTGTTTCTTTAAAATTTGGGAAAGCTTACCTCTAAACCTTCCTGTGGGTTGTTGTATTTTAGAGTGGAGGTAGTGGACTTTTTATTACATATTAATTATATTTAATCACTATTTGTTTATTAGGTTTCTATTTCCTTTCCAGTGAACTATATACATTCATGATTTGCTACAAAGTTATTTCATCTAAGTTTTGAAATTTACTGGCATATAATTGTTCATAGTATTTTCTTATGATTAAAACATTTATTTTTCTGTGGTTGTGGACTTTTTTCATCTTAAATATGATTTATTTATGTCCCTTTTTTCTTGTTAGACCCTGTAGAACTTTATTTTATTGCTTTTTTCTGAAAGAAATAATTTTTTGAGTATGTGGATATTTTCTTTGGTTGGCTGTATCATTCCTTGGTGCTCATATTGTTATCCCCCTCTTTTTTTTCCAAACTTTGAAATGTTTATTTTTTTCTAGTTTCTTGAATTTTACACTTAATTTATTTTAAATATTTATTTTTTGACTTATAACTTTATTCCTAAATAATTTTTTATTTCCATCCACATGTTCTGATACCTTGGTCTTTCATTATTATTTGATTTAAAATACCTACTGTAATTTCCTCTTTAAGCCATATGTTATTTCAGGTATACCTTTGAAAGTTTCAAAACACCCAGCACTTTGGGAGGTGGACGTGAGAGGATTGCCTGAGCTCAGGGGTTCGAGACCAGCCAGGACAACTGGGTGAGACCTCATTTCTACAATAAATAAAAAACTTAGCTGGGTGTGGTGGTGCGTGCCTGTAGTTCCATCTACTTGGAAGGCTGAGAAGGAAGGATTGCCTGAGCCCAGCAGGTCGAGGTTTCAGTGGCCGTGAGCACGCCACTATACTCCAGTCTGGGGAACAGAGTGAGATTCCGACTCAAAAAAAAAAAAAAAAAAAAGTAAGTTTCAAAACACACATTTTTCCCCATTATGTTTTTATTGTTGATTATTAATTCCTATAAACGGAACGTGTGCAGTTGAAAAGCCTGTTTACTTTCTATTGATCCACATGTTTTACATGAAATTTATTTTCTTTGTCAAATAATTTTCTTTATTAATTTTTGATTTGGTTGGTTATACATTTCTAAAATAAATGTGTAAAAATACAACTTATTCTTATAATATTATCAGTTTTTTGTTATATGTTTTGAGGTTGTATTAGGGGCCTACAAGTTTTTGAGGATCAGTTTATATTATAATAAGTGAGGGTGAACTACTGTGTGGTATTGCTACTTTTGGCTTGGATTCTTTTTTATCTCACACAGCTTGACTAGGGGTTGATTTCTTTCTCTTTTTGTTCCTCAATTAATTGCAGGTATCTTTCCTACCTATTTTTGTACTTTTAGTTGAGATGTGTCATTTGAACTTACATATTAGGTGGATTTTTTTCCAACCTGATAACTGTGTTTTTAAATAAGTGAGCTTAATTCATTTATATTACACTTGATTTCTGAGAATTTTGGACTTAATTCCATGATCTCATTACATGTTGTCTCTTTAGTAACTTTTTTGTTTATTTCTCTTTTCTTCATTTTTTTGTCTCCTGTTGGGTTGATAAAGTTTTTTGTATTTTTATTTTTCTCCCTTTGCTGGTTTGCAGTCCACAGACTATATATTCTTTTAGTGATTATCTTGAGTCATGTATTATAACCATATATACAATTTTCCAGTATTGCTATGATAGTCCCTATTATGACAAGGGCCTAAGCACATTTTAACTAGCTAGCAACCTTGTTCCCCTTGTTATTTTTTTCTTGTCTTGGGCAATTTTCCTATAGTTTGAACCTTTTAAACAGGATAATTTAGTTGTTTTTATGGAAAAATTGATTAAATTGAAAAACATTTGATAAATTTCTTTGCTTATTTTTATATCTTGTATATCTTGGCATTTGCCCGAGTTTATGTAATTTCTTGCTGAAGTACATCCATTAATAATTTTTTTTTTTTTTAGTCAGAGGCTCACTCTGTCACCCAGGTTGGAGAGTAGTGACACAATCATGGCTACCTCTCTTTGACCTGTTGGGCTTAGGCGATCCTTTCACTTCAGCCTTCTGAATAATTGGGACTACAAGCATGCATCATCATGCCTGGCCAATTTTTTAATTTATTGTACAGATGAGATCTTCCAAGTTGCTCAGGCTAGTCTCAAACCCTTAGGCTCAGGCAGTTCTCTCACCTTGGCCTCCCAAAGTGCTGTGATTACAGGTGTGAGTCACCATGCCCAGCCCATTAATAATTCTTTTAGTGAGGCTACATATCTGTGTTTAAGAATGTCTTCATTATGGCTTTATTTTTGCATGTTAATTTAATTGGATATAAAAGTTTAGTTCGGCAGTTATTTTGAAGATATCTTCTGGTTTAGATTATTGGTCATGGGAAATTTCTGTCTGTTTAACTGTCAGCCTTTTGTAGATAATTTGTCTTTCTCTCTGGTAACTTTTAGGACTTTCTCATCCTCAATGTTCTGCAGTCTCACTATGATGCAGTGACATGTGGATTTGTCTGTATTTCTCATGGAGGGTACTTGGTACAGTTTTGATTCAAAGATTCATATTTTCAATTCCAGAAAATTCTCAGCTGATATTTCTTTACATAGTTTTTCCTCTATTCCTTTCTTCAGGAATTCTTATCAGAGTAGGTTGCCCCTCTTCATCTACTGGCTGTAGCGCCTTTGTTTTCCTGATTCGTCCTGGTTGTTACTAGAGAAAGTTATCTTGAGGTTTGTTCTTCATTGTACTCCAGAGGATCCTTTCTCTTTGGCTTACCATTCACTACCTCTGTTTACCTTTCTCCAATCTGGTCAGGGAGACTACTAGTGAGACTTTCATGACTTTCTGTTCCTTACCTTTTCCCTGCTTTCATCTCCCTCAAGAAAGGTAAATGTGGTCAGGTGTGGTGGCTCACACCTGTAATCCATGCACTTTGGGAGGTCAAGGCAGGATAATTGCATGAGCCAGGATTTTGAGACCAACCTGCGCAACACAGTGAGACCTCGTCTGTACAAAAAAAAAAAGGTGGCCCAGAGTGGCAGTGCATGCCTCTAGTCTCGACTACTTGGGAGCCTGAAGCAGGAGGATTGTCTGAGCCCAGGAGTTTGAGGCTGCAGTGAGCCATTATTGTGCCACTGTGCTCCAGTTTGGGCAACAGAGGACAGGACAGAGTGAGACTTTGATTTAAAAAAAAAAAGGGACTTGTAAAATTCTGGTGTTTTCAGTATTCGTCTTTGGCCACCACATTTAAGGAGTATGCCAAGAGTTGTGTTCCTTCGTTTGAGTGCTGCTTATATATTTTTGGCCAATTTGAACTTTTTTTTTTTTCATTTCATGTGAACCAGGTAGAAGAACAAATGCCCTCCTACACATTTGAGCAATAATAGTTGCTAATATTTTTCGACCCATTGGCTATTGGTCAGGGTGGGTGTTGTGTCTCATTCCAATTTCTCCACTCTTTAATTCATGTCCAATTGTAATAGGCACTTGTTTCTTTCCAAAGCCACCAAGTACCTGGGCATTGTGCCAGACTGTATACAAAACAGAGACACAACACCCACCCTGACCAATAGCCAATGGGTCGAAAAATATTAGCAACTATTATTGCTCAAATGGATGATGAAAATGTTCTTGCCTCACAAAGTGGTAGAGAGCTGGTTTTACTGTGGTGAAGGAGTTGATGGAAGGAGGGTGGTTAACATTCTGTAGACACAGTCTGTCATGAGAGCTCCCCAGCTAACTTTCACGGTTTTCTGGAGAATCCACACATAACCAAATTTAAAATTTTAAGGGGTACTCTTTTTTTTGTTTTGTTTTTTGAGGAGGTACTCTTATTTGGATTTCACAAGGACAAAAATGCTCAAATTACCTCTTTGCTCATTGTTAGCTAATTATTTTATCTTAAAAAAGTGAAAATAAAATTCAGTGCTCCAAGGCTATAGTTGTTTTTTTTTTTCTTCCCACCCTCACTGTTTTGAAAATCCTGTTTTTGCTTTTACTCTGAGACTCAGTTTATTAGCCTACACCCTCCCTTGGGAGAAAATCATTTGCATGAAAGAGTAAACCACACACAAAATCAGGAATTTGTTCTGGGTTATTTGTGGATGGGTCTACGCTTCACATTTAGACATATGGTGTAGCACTTACTGTCTAATATCACACATACCATGCACTTTTTAAGTTTCTTGTTTTGGATAATTTTAATGCATGCTGTTTACATATGTCTACTAGAAGCTCTTTGTTGATCACATGTAGCGACCTGTGGCACAAAAATGCTAAGTGGTTTGTGCATATTATTTCATCAGGTAAAGGGAGGAGCTTTTTCAGGATAATGAAAAAGTGATAATGCTTAATGGCTGGTGAAGAAGGGTTATGAAGTTAGGGGTTCAAGCCTGCAATCCCAGCACTTTGTGAGGCAAGAACATTTTCATCATCCAGAAAGGAAACCCTGTACCCATTATCAGCTATTTATCTCCCCTGCCTCTAGCCCCTGGCAACCACCATTCTGGTTTTTTTTTTGTTTGTTTGTTTGTTTTTTTCTATGAATTAAGCTATTCTATGTACCTCATGTAAGTGGATCCATACAGTATTTGTCCTTTTGTGTATGGCTTATTTCATATAGCATAACGTCTCCAAGGTTCACCCATGTTGGAGTATGTGACAGAATTTCTATCCTTTTTAGAGAAGAAAAGTGTTTTATTGTATGTATATGCCACATTTTGTTTATCCACTCACCTGTCATTAGATACCTGGCTTTCTTCCACCTTTGGACTATAGTGAATAATACTGCTACAAACATGGTTGTACAAATATTTGTACTGCTTTCATTTCTTTTGGGCATATACCCAGACATGAAATTGCTGGATCATATGGTCATTCTATTTTATATTTTTTGAGGAGTTGCTATACTAGTTTCCATAGTGGCTGCACCATTTTATATTTCTACAAGCAATACTCAAGAATTCTGTCTTCTCTACATTCTCACCAACATGATATTTCCATTTTTAAAATGAATACTAGCCATCCCAGTAGGTTTGAAGTGGTATCTCATTGTGATGGGTTAATATTTGAACTTCCCAGTGATTTTCATGAGCTTATTGACTATCTGAATATCTTCTTTGGAGAAATGTCTATTTAAGTCCTTTGCTTATTTTTAAATTAAGTTGTTGTTTTTTGTTGCTAACAAAACCTTTTTTGTTTTTTTTTTTGAGTTGGAGTCTCATTCTGTCACCCAGGCTAGAGGGCAGTGGTATGATCATGACTCATGGCAGCCTTGACCACCTGGGCTCAGGTGTTCCTTCTGTCTCAGCCTCCCAATCAGCTGGGACTATAGGCACATGCCACCATGCCTGACTAACTTATTTTATTTTATTTTTGTAGAGTTGAGATTTCTTTTTTTGAGATTTCCCTCTGTTGCCTAGTTGAGTCTTGAACTCCTGTGCTCAAGCAATTCTCTTACCTGGGTCTCCCAAAGTGCTGGGATTGCAGGTGTGAGGCACTGCATGCAACTTATAAATTTTTATTTTTTAACAGATGCGACACTCTTACTGTCATGAACTTGGCTTCTGGGAAGACATTGACTGGCATTCATTTTCATCCACTCTCCTCTCCCTATCATAGCTCTCCAGAAATTTTCCTTTATTAATTTTCTAGTTTGTCCTGTTCTCAGGCTGGACCGATGAGCTCCCTTCCTTCCCACCCCTTCTCACATACCACACCATGGGCCCTCTTTCCTTTGGCTGTTGGTTCTGTGGAGGGGGAATTTTATTTAAGCCAACTGCCGTGATTACCTTCCTTTTTCTTTTCAAAGGATTGTCATCTGCTCTCTGATTTTAGACACAATAACTCTGCTGAAGCTGCATTTTGAGGGCAGTTGAGGAAGTCTGAGGGCTTTTGGCTCCCAAATTTTTTGAAGGATTGACACTGATGGCTCTTTTGGTCCTCTCTTTCTTCTTGAGCCTTCTTTGGTCTCTTGGGACACTTTTCTGTGATGCCGTGGAGAGGAGTGAGCAGGAAGGTGTAGGGTGCGGACACTGGGGTGCGTTCATCTGGCTTTGCCCTTGAACTCACTCTCGGACCCAAGCTGTAACTTCACCTTGCAGGTTTCTCTTCATAAAAGAGGACATTAGCACCTTCCTCGTAGATGTGCGGTGAGGACTAAATGGGAAATCACATGAAAAGTGCTTAGACCAGTGGCTGGTACATAAGAAGTGCTAATAAGTGTTAGCTATTGTTTGGGCATTGATCTGGTTTTTCTCTTATAGGTACAATTGATCGTTTTTCATCCCTGTGTTATCCTCTCCTGCCTCTTGTTTTTTAAATTTTGTACTTTGCTTTTTATTGTTCTGTTCCTAGACATTGTGTCCCATTCTTGCCATTTCAATGTCCCTCTTCATACAGGCAGATTCCAATAAAGTCTTCTCTCTATATTTTATTTTTTACTTATATGCATATTTGTTTATTTAAGATATAAGAGAGCATTGAGTGTGAAGATTCTAGAAGTTCTAAATTCTAGAGGATGATAAATCTTCCTAGCTATTTGACAGGTAGTCTTTTGGACTTAGCAGACAAGGACTTGAAAATAATTATGACAAAAATGTTGTTAGGGGAAATGATGGACAAAATGGGTGAAAAGATGAAGAAATCAACATAAAAATGTAAAATCATTTTCTTATTTGTATAAATTTTTGGGATACAAGTTCAGTTTTGTTACATGCAGAGATTGCAGAGTGGTCAAGTCAGGACTTTTAGGGTATCCATTATCCAAATAACGTACATTGTACCCATTAAGTAATTTCTCATCATCCACCTCCCTTCTACCCTGCACCCATCCTTCTGAGTCTCCATTGCCTTTCATTCCACTCTGCACATCCATGTGTACACATTTTTAAGCTCTCACTTAGAGGTGCTCTCTTAACATTTTAGTGGAAGCTTCTTATAGCACAAAACTGTGCCGTAAGGATACGTTTCCTGGAGGACGTCAGATCACCCTTGTCAAATCACTCCACATCAACATACCCCTTACTAGCTCGTATATAGTCATGACAGCGCCGCTTCAGAGATGGAAAAATTTGACCTTTCACCAATTTCTATGAATTGCATTATTTTGAAATTTATTGTGATTATGAAATCACAAAAGTCACCTTGCACAGGGGACCTTATGGGACCCTCTCAAGAGATTATATCCTGAGCAGATATAAGAAGGGATTGTAGGGCTTTTGCAAATCAAACAAGGGAAATCACAGTAGTCTTTGGAACAGTCTAGATTATTTCCTGAATGCTTACTAGTTCCTGAGTACAATGAAGTACTTATTTCACTTTCACAAAATCTTTATGAAATAGCATTTTACTTTTTCCATTTCTCATTTTGAGACAAAACTGTGTCTTAAGAGGTGACGTATACCAGTGTCTCATTACTAGCAGTGTCTGACTTAAGATTCCTCCCAGTTCCTCTGGGTCCCAAACACAGGACTCTTAATATCTTGATTATATTTCTAGATGTGTAATTTTACATTTTCCACTTTTTGTTTTATTTTTTCATTTTTTTCTCCTAACTATATTGATTGGATATGCTGAAGCTTAATCTATTTTAAAGAGTACATATGCATATTTATCAGTAATATTGTTTTAATGTATAAATTAATTCAGTTCTGCTTTTAGTTTTCCTATTTCTGCTATTCAGAAAAATTTATTTTTTAAAAAGAAAAGAAGCTCTCAAAGTATTTAGAAAAATTTGCTTTCTAAATTCTTTGAGAGCTTCTTTTCTTTTTTTTAATAATGAAAATACTTAAGGCTATGCATTTACCTCTCACAGCCACTGCAACCTCAACCTGCTGGGCTCAGGTGATCCTTCCGCCTCAGCCTTTCTAGTAGCTGGAACTATAGGCACACGCCACCACACCCAGCTAATTTACTTTTATTTTTATTATTGAGATGAGGTCTCGCCAAGTTGCCCATGCTGGTATTGAACCCATGAACTCAGGCAATCCTCTCACCTCGGCCTGGGATTATAGGTGTGAGCCACTGTGCCTGACCATGACTAGGATTTTTAAAGGGTATTTATAAGTCACTTATTTTAGTATAAACTTGAGTTTTTGTTTTTCCAACTGATTTTTAAAAATTTAAATAGCATATATATTCTCAATAAAATTATTTTAAAAAATTTAAAAATTTTCTTCATGGTTCCTGTCCTTGCAGTCAATATAATTCTTGGAGCAAATGGTTAGTTTTGTTTTTTTATGGGAAAACAGTCCCAGCTTGTCTGTAACAATACTCAAGGCCAGATGCCCATGAAAAGATTAAGGTGTTTTTAAATGGAACAGGACTCTCTAACTAGCCCTTAATGTTTAACAATTTTGATAAGATTTTTTAAAGTGTCATATTTTAGCTGTGAATCATTTCACATTAAAATCTGTGGTTTTCCTGCCAAAGTTATTTTTAGTAAAAGCTGTGTACTTTGCAGCCAGATTTGGAGTGAAGTGAATGTGAGTGAAGCTGGAAGCAGATTCCACAAAGAAACCCTAATGTTGGAAGGGGAGCTTCGTGAACCTTTGTGTCTTAGGTCTTTCAGTGCCCCCCTTTGACCATCTTAGCCATACTCCTCCACCACTCCCATTGCAGTGACTCACTCAGAACTGCTTGGGAACTCATGACTTAGGTGAGTGAAATCTCTCTCTCTCTCACATTCCTAGCTCCCTCCATCAGCTCATGGCATCTGTGCTGGGTTTATGCTTTCAAGTGAGAAAAGTGAAAGACACAATGAGGTGACTTGCATTTTCCTGAGAGATGATGTCTGCGTGTTGGCATGCTTTCCTTTCATGTTGTCTGATTTGGGCTAAGCTCATTTGGTTTCAGTGAAGGTAGCTTTGGCAGATTTACTGAAAAGCTGTGATTGCCTAGTGATGGCCAGAGGAGAGAAGTCCAGTCAGAAAAGCAAGGTGAGGCAGGAATACCAAAGGAAAGGGTGGGACACAGCTCAGTGGAAATAACTCCCCAGCTGTCTCCAAGCCTTTCATTGAACTGTTTGATAACTCTCCCTGCTTATAGAATGTTCTCCAGACAGAAAGAAAAATCTCCTAGGGAAGAAAGTATGTGGAAAAACATTTTTTCCTTTCAAAATATTCATAGAGAAAAGAGGAAGCATGTATTGACTGACAGAACTGAATGAGATGTTCTTGAGGTAAATTCCATCTAATGTTGCTATTATTGTATTTGCTACTTAGCAAAATATGCAGAAGGCACATTGCAAGCATTCTGGTAATAACTACTTTGAGTAATTTTTTTCATTTAATAATTGTATTAGTTTGCTAGAGCTACCATTGGAAAGTAGCACAATATTTATTGTCTGAGTTTTGAAGACCAGAAGTCTGAGATCACGGTGTCGGCGAGTTTGGTTCTTCTGAGGGCTGTGAGGAAGAATCTGTTTGATGTTTCTCTCTAGCGTCTGGTGGCTTACTGGCAATACTTGATGTTCTTTGGCTTGTAGAAGCCATCATCCCGATCTTTGCTGTCATCTTCACATGCTATTTTGTGTGTGTGTGTGTGTGTGTGTGTGTGTGTGTGTGTGTGTGTGTGTGGCTGGGTCCAAATTTCCCCTAAGTATAAGGATACCAGTATATTGGATTGGGGGCCCACCCTACTTTGGAATGATCTCCTCTTAGTGAACTACATCTGCAAAGATCCTGTTTCCAAATAAGGTCATATTTTGAGGTACTGGGCTTCAACATATGAAGGGGAACACAATGGAACCAGTAACAGTATTTATTAGCTCACCCAGTAAATGTTTATTGATCATTTATGATGTGAAATGTATGAGATATTGAGATTTATTTGTTTAATTGAGTCAGGGTCTCCTTCTGTCACCCAGCCTAGAGTGCAGTGACATAATTATAGCTCAATGCAGCCTTGACCTCCTGGGTTCAGGTGATCCTTTTGCCTTAGCTTCCTGAGTAGCTGGGACTACAGGTGTACACCACCAAGCCCAGCTATTTTTTTTTGTAGAAACGAGGTCTTACTATCTTGCCTAGGTTGGTCTTGAACTCCTGGGTTCAAGCAATCCTCTCACCTTGGCTTACCTAAGTATTGGGATTATAGGTGTGAGCCACCGCTCCCGGCCTAGGTATTAAGATTTAACCAAATATGATAAAATATTTTCTGTACCCAAGTCACTTACAGTAAAGAAATATATATAAACAATTAACTTTAATATAGTGGAGCTATATAAAGGTGTGTAGAAGGACCTGTGTTCTACTTAGAAGGGAGAATGTTGGTTAAATCTACTTATTAGGAAACGTCAATGAAGGGTCAAAGTTTGAGTTGGGTATGAAGGGATTAAGAGAAGTTCACTAGGCAGACCATGGGCATCTTGGACAGAAAGAACAGCATGGAGATCTGACAGAATGATGTGTACACAGACTTTTAAGCCATCTTGGTGGAGGGTAGTGTCCACTAAGGGCTGCCACTGGGAAGTTTTAAGTGTTAGAGTGGCACTGCTGTACTTGTGTTTTTAAAATGTTATTCTACTTGACAGTGTGGAGGCTGGGGTGGAGCTGGGCGAGTCTACAGGTTGTAAGACAAGGTGGTGGAAATGGGCTTGGCTCTGCTGCTTGTATCACTGAGTGACTTTTGAGGCAGGGTAGTACAGGTTAGGCACAGGTAGATACATTTCTTGTAGGCAGGTTTTAGGACATATTCAGACATTTTTCTTATTACATTTTTACTGCAGGCCAGGCTGGAATCTGGACCTGCCAGTCCTGTCCACCCCCTCAGCTAATCAAAAGAAAATCCCATCAGTTGTAAGAATAGAACAGCCCAACTTTTTAGCTCATGGCTTTAGCAATAATAATCACTAAAAATCCTTCAGTTTCCCTGTTGAAGGTAAAAGGCTCAATGCCACCCCTTAACTGGTCAAAACCACAGAAATGATAATAAGGCCACCCCTCCTCCCATCAGAGGTGGAGAGGGCAACAGTTACCTGTGCTCCACCCTCATTAGTGTATCAATAACTAGGTAGTTATATCTAGCTTTTAGTTGAGAGCAAAAGTGTGGGTCTTTTGAGAGACTCGCCTATGTCATGTCTTTCTGGCATGAATCTTCCTTTTCCTCTCTTTTCTTCTCGCTAGTAAACTTTGTTTTAAAACTTTGTTGGTCACTGAAATTTCTTTCAGGGTCTAGTCAAAGAGCCCATGAGTTTTGTGCTGTACTCCACTTGGCATCAAACTCTACAGACCCTTCAGCCTGAAAGGAAAAATGGAATTTGAGATGCCCTTCCTTTGACCAGTTGGCATTATGTGGAGCTTAGGCAGAAAGTGTGGAAAGACAGTGTGGGTTTGAGTATTATTTTATGTATAACCATTGGATAAGGGAGACAATGCGAAACAAGAAGAGACAGTTAAGCACACCTGGATTTTAGAGCAGGAGGAGAAAGAAGAGCCTAGGAGATTCAGAGTGAAAAATCAGGGAGAGCAGAGGAGAACCAGAAGTGAGTGCAACAGAGAAATCAAGGATTTTGACAACCACAAGAAGAAAAGCTTGGGCAGAAACACCTAATATCACAATAGGTCATGGAAGAGGAAGCCCTCCTAAAACCAAGGTTCCTCATCTAACATATATCACCATCTGATATCCAGTAAGCACTTTGAATCTTTATTGTAAATTTTCAGTATATGTAGGATGAAGTCTGTTCTTAATATCCAACAAAATTTTAAGTCTTTTTCATTCCAGATAATCTCCGTATTTTCTACCTTCCATGTTTCCCTATCACTTTTCTCCAAATTCTCCAAAAGTCTTTTTGTTCCAGACAGGCCTTTTTCTTCATTCCAGCACCACTCATCTCCCAAGTTTTTTTTTTTTTTTTTGTTGTTGTTGTTTGTTTTTTTTAGTTGTGGTCTCACTCTTTTGCCTAGGCTGGAGTGTAGTGGCACAATCACGGTAACTTGCAGCCTTGACCTCCTGGGCTCAGGCGTTTTTAACTTCAGCATCTCGAGTAGCTGGGACTACAAGTATACAACCACCATACTTGTATTATTTTATTATTAATATTATTATTACTAATAGTATTAGTAGTACAGATGAAGTCTTGCTATGTTGCCCAGGCTGGTCTTGAACCCCTGGACTCAAGTGATTCTTTCACCTCAGCCTTCCAAAGTGCTGGGATTATAGGTGTCAGTCACCACGTTCAGCCTCATCTTCCATGATGATCCTGTTCTGTTCTACAAGTAACTCTCTGCTTTTTCCAGCATCTCCTAATTCTTCCTTCAATCTTGACTCTAATTCCACACAAGGAACAAGCTGGTAGAGATAGTAGTCTTGGTAGACTGGGGAAGAGGAATAGGAATATTCATATGTTAATTATTTCCTGGTCTAAAGCAAGCTGTTAGTGACCTTTGGCAGAGGGATTTCAGATAAGCAGTAGGAGTGGAAGCCAGGTTATAGTTGTTTGAGGATTAATTGTTTGGTGGATGAGGCAGTGAAAGTGGTAAGTACAGGCTCTCTATTCCAGAAGCTTGATTTGGATGGGAAGGAAAATAAGAGACTGACCAGAAGATGCCAAGTAACTGAGGTAGGGTCCTTTAGACATTTTTTGAGGATGACTTTTTGTTTTGCAATAATACTTAAAGTAGAAATTTTCATAGGAAGTGGCTATCATCTTAACAGAAGAATCAATGTCATTTGCATTGTTCATTATTTTTAATTTATTTTTTATTTTTTGAGTTGGAGTCTCATCCCGTTGCCCAGACTGGAATGCAGTGGCACACTCATGGCCACCCCAGCATCGACCTGCTGGGCTCCGGTGATCCTTCTGCCTCAGCCTTCCAAGTAGCCAGAACTACAGGCACGCACTGCCACGCCTGGCTAATTTTTGATTTATTGTAGAGACAAGGTCTCACCAAGTTGGCCGGGCTGATCTTGAACCCTTGGGCTCAGGCAATCCACTCTCAGTCCGGCCGTGCAATGTTAATTATTAACACATATTGTCATTGAAACTGTTGAGAAAGGCAGTCACAATCCCATCAGGCCAGAAGCCTGGATCCCAGAATATGGACATTTTCTACTAGAGAGGCTAGAAAATTCCTTTGGACCCTTCTGGTGACAGGGATGGAGATGTGAATGTGGGTACTTCTTGAGAGGAATATATTCTCATTCCTTAAGAGTAATAGAGCTTAGTGATGCAGGGAGAGTGTGTCTTTTGTTTAATGGTAACAGACTCTACTTAGATTACTCATTTCTGATGATTTTTTCTACAAATCTTTGTGTATCTCTTACTACTTTGTTTCCATTAAACTAGGTCCTGAGGTTCCTGGGACTGCCTGGGTGCTGTAGGTAGGCAGATACGATAACTAATTTTTTCCTGACTTGAAAATTTCCACTGGAAATTGACTAATGTATTCTTCTAGTAGAAGGTTGAGTGGTTTAGATCTAGGAGCAGGGAAATGGTTACCATAGTTCCTTTAAAGGGAGACGAGGATGTAGACAGTTGGCTCTATCCTTTGCATTTTATATGAGGACTATGAGGGTTTGCTTTGATCAGGTGTCTTGTACCATGATCCCTTGGTAATATGGGAATCATAAAAAAACTTATCACTACTGTGATCAAGTGCTCCTGAGTTCAAGGGGAAAGATCAGTTTAAATTGTTTTGATGTGTAATAACATTCACTTTCCTTGGTTCTGTACTTAAGTGTCACCTGCAAGTACCAGATTGTTAACATAATATTGCTATGAAGGCACCTTGAAAGTCCTGACCTGTACTCTGGGTAAGAATATTTGTAACTGGTACAATATTTATACATAAATACCCACTATAAAATTGGTTTCTAGGGTTTGATGTTACAATTTGCTTTCTTACATGAACTGACTGCAAAGATGTCCCCTAAATGTCTTTCATTGTAAACTTTCCAGAAACAGTTGTATTCTTGTGGGTGATGTCTGAGGTTTTCAGTAGTTTAGGTGTCTACTCCTAACGATGTTTGAAATTTCTTTCACAGAGAATGAAGCCTTTTAGAATCAGGTTCAAATTGTATAAAGGTGTTGATTTAAGATGACAACTATTCACATTTGCAGCATTCTCCCTATTGTAGAAACTGCTTTCACAAATATTTGTTTTATTTTGCCCTCCTGCCAATTCAGTGATTCATTCTTATCTTCCTTATTTTCTGTTTGAGGAAATGAAAGCTGAAGGGTTTAAGAAAGCTAATCAAAGTCAAATGGCTAGGATGGGATAAGTGGTGAAGCCTAAGCACTGGGTGGTGGTCTTTAAATATTTGTGCATGAGCCAGGCTCACTGGCTCAGCCTGTAATCCTGTGCCTTTGGGAGGGTGAGGTGAGTAGATTGCCTGAGCCCATGGGTTTGAGAACCACCTGGACAGGCGAGACCTCATCTCTACAATAAATCAAAAAATTAGCCGGGCGTGGTAGCGCGCGCCTGTAATTCTGGCTACTCGGAAGGCTGAGGCAGAAGGATCGCCGGAGCCCAGCAGGTCGAGGCTGCGGTGGCCGGGAGCGGCCACTGCACTCCAATCTGGGCGACAGAGTGAGACTCCAACTCAAAAAAAAAAAAAAAAAATGTGTGCATGACTGCATACAGCTTTGCTTCTGAAGTCAATGGTTTTTAAACTTTTGAAACCAGTAAATTCCTTTTACATGATGACTCAGTACACACATATGATCCACTGAACATTACTTGCCTTGACTATTTCCTATGCTTTCTACTATTTTTATTCCACTCAATTCTGTTTTGTTTTCAACATCTGGTCTTATTAAATTGACTTTAGGATGCACAAGTGGGTCATGATGTAGAATTTGAAAAACATTATATTCAGTTTCTTCCTTGAGAAGTAGAAGAAGGTCAGAAACGGAGGATGGTGGAAAGGAATAGGGTATGTGTGTTAAGGGGGTGAGGGTGGGAGGGAAATAGTCTTTCACAGCCTATTTGTCAGAACTGGTCACATGGCCTCTTCTAATGTCAGAGGGTGAGAAAATGGTGGGGAGCTGATAGGATGGTTGGAACATCACTCTCTGCCACATCTCTCATTTCTTGTATTCAGTCTGCTTCATTGACCATCATCTGTTGTGACGATTAGCTCCATCTGCCCTATCCTTCCTTTAGTTGCTAATGCTCTTCAAATATCTACTGTATTTTTGTTGATCGCTTATATTTGCCAATGATGGTCTAGGTTTTACCTTCTTGGAAGTTTAAGTGAAGTCTTTTGGCAACTGTGCAGACCAGTGTTTGAATTTCTGCAAGGGGATTCCTCCAACAGTAGGTTTCTCAGTTCTTGGCCAGGTGTCTTGGCATCAAAGTGTTGTCCAGGATCTGAGCATGGGAGTCTATTTCAGACCAGGCCAAGTGATCTTGAGACCAAGGAGAAGTCGTGAGGTTTTGCTCTATTTCTATTAGAAAAACAACTGAAAGCACATTCCCTGTTCATGTTCAGGAATCTTCCCACTTTCCTGAAGACAATTAGTGAGTGATGGCAGGCCAGGGGATGCTCTGGGATCACATTTTTATACTGAATCACATGTTGTCTTTCTCCTTCATTGGACTGATTTGCATGTGCTTCCCTTGGTGTCTGTGTCTCTGGAGGGTACCTGCCCTTGAGAGGAGGGGGCCTGTGCTGCTCTTACCTTGGCCCTGGGAAAGTTTACTACAGGGCTGAATGCACGGGGCCAGTATATACTCTCTAAATTAAATTTTAAATGAAGGACATTGGAAGCTGTGACTTTTTCTGGGTCTTGACAGTGCAGGAACACTGGTGGTTCCTCCCTTTTACTCTTTTTTTTTTGAGTTGGAGTCTCACTCTGTCGCCCAGACTGGAGTGCAGTGGCCGCTCCCAGTCACCGCGGCCTCGACCTGCTGGGCTCTGGTGATCCTTCCGCCTCAGCCTTGCAAGTAGCTGGAACTACAGGCGCATACTACCACGCCCAGCTAATTTTTTTGATTTATTGTAGAGATGAGATCTCGCTGCCCAGGCGGGTCTCGAACCCGCGGGCTCAGGCAATCCACTCACCTCGGCCTCCCAAAGGCGCGGGATTACAGGGCGAGCCACCGAGCCCGGCTCCTTTTACGCTTTAGTGTTGCTGCAGGAGCCATCTATTCCTGCACTTCCAGCTCCATGAAAGGAGAGGAGTCCCCACCGCCCTAGAAGGGCCGTTGTCAGTCTGATGGCACTGTGGAGAATCCTAGAGATGGAGAAGGTGTGCTTACTGCCTCTGCAAAGGCTTGGCACCAGGCGCTGTCCCTACAGCTCAACAGGTATGAGCTAGCAGCAAGATAACAACTAAGCCAATCTTTGCTGGCACAAAACAAATCCACGAGCTCTGTCAGTCAGCTGAATCTTATGATGATATTTAACTGAAAAATCTTCACTGCTTCCCTGTTGTATGCAGGAAACACCTGCACGGTTCCCGTTCTATTCATCCCTCTTCTGTGTTCTGGGGCTCCTTGATGGCTGCCCCACCCGGGTTCATTTCCTTGGAACACTCCACCCGAGCTACTCCAGGCTCTGACACCCCGTGCTTCCTGTGTAAACACTCTGCCTTTTCTACACGCTCTGTTAAAGACAAAAGGAAATCTGAGACAAAATGAACAAAGGCTGTTTATTTATAAATTTGGTGCTAGGGAACCCACCCGTTGTGGCTTTTCTTGCTGCAGGATTCAAAGGTGCTAGAAAGGAGAGTGATTTTCTAGAGGAAAAAGAAAATAGGGCACAGGGGCCCTACTGGCAGCTTTGGAAGTGGAGAGACTTTTACAGGTATCAGTCAGTACATTTGGCAGACTGTGGTTGGCTGAGAGAGGTGACAACTGGAGAGAGGGAGGATTGTTCACTGTGGGGGGCAGGGAGCTTTCTGTGGCTGGCTGTTTCCTGGAGCAAGTGAGGGTCAGAAAGTTGCTTCTTGTGTCATGCTGTCCTTGCTTATAGTGCCATGCCAGGCCATTTCCCATGATTTTGTCTGTTGACACAGAGGTGGTGAGAGACTTGTTATCAAGGAATGAGCGATTGGGTGGATTGCGTGCTGATCAAAGCTAATTTGGCCACGCACAGCTTTTAGTTCTTTGTGATAGATAATAAAGCTACAAATGAGTCAAGGGCCTGGGTGGACCTCTTTCCCACACCCTCACTTCGGTATTATCACCAAAGGCAAATTTCTGCCATGTAGACAGAAGACACCCATTAAACAAACACCATAGGTCATACTCCTGTAGATCATGTGATTTCATCTTGCATAAAAGGTAAGTTATAACAGCGTCCCAGGAGTGTGATTCTATTTCCTGGTAAGCAGCTTCAAGCAACTGAAATTTTCTAACCCGGTAGCTCAAAACAGGACCAAGCCCCCTGCATCCTGTAGCCTTCCCCAAGGCAACTCCTGAGGCTGCTGGATGCAGGGCTTGTTAGAGTCTTATACTCTATTCATTTATGCAAGGAGAATGTCCCTAACATGCTAAATCACAAGCCACAAATGTCCCTCCTCCCCCAAACTCAGTCCTCATTTCTGAGGACATGGTGCTCATTATAGCAAATCTCCAGTGTGGCTAAGGATAGCTGAAGTCTCTTTAGTCGCTGCCTTGGGATGGGCTTTCTGACATTATTCCGATCTCACAGATGAGGAAATGGAAGTTTGAGAAGTGACATCATTTTCCTTGCCCTCACCTTTAGTGAAAGAGCCAGGATTCAGTCACAGTGAGTCACATTTTCAAGGCTATTTCCCATTCCTTTGCAGTGCCATATGCTCTAAACCACTGATGGTCGTACTAAGTGGTGGTCAGTGTCTCATGGTTGATAAGCAGGCGGGCCACTGACTGGGATCCTCACATCTGATTGACTTGTCTCCCTGCCCTTGAGGCCTGTTTCTTCTTCATGCTCCCTGCTGCAGGCCATCTTCCCAGGGTTAATAACTAAGAAGTCCCTGTGGGGTGAGAAGTCAAACTCTGTGTAGGGACTATGTGTCTCGACATAGGAAAACTCTGACTAAGCATATTTGTAGGGTAGTCAATGTTTGGGTGTATCCTCAAATGTTCTCAAATACATTTTGAAGTCATTGAACAAGTATTTGCCAACTCTATGCTGAACTTCAAAATGATAAGTCCCTTACAAAGATGAATTCTTTGGTGACTAAAAGGATTCTATTAAGAAAGATAAAATTCACTCCATTTATTATTTTTTTTTTAAGAATGAAGACAGTTTTAATACTACCTTTCCAATCCAGATATATTTTGATTTTTCTTGCCACATTGAATGGTGCAGACCTCCAGGACAGTGAAGTGGTGAGAGCAGACATGTCAAGATTGGAAGATGCCAAAAAGTAGTTTGCCATTTGTAGACAAAGAGTTTGAGATATTAGCTAGAGTTATGCATTACTGTAAAAGTTATAAATACTACATTATTAAAAACATGAAAATGCAATCTATAGCAATTATAGTTTAACTTCCAATATGAGGGAACTACATCCAGGCCTGGGGATTCCATTAAAGTGGTTTTGTGAAAAGAAGCATCAATGATGTCTCTTTAAATCATTAAAATAAATAACATTTAAAAAGCTAAAATGTGCTGTCAAATTGATACCCTAATCTTACTCTAATTCTGTTAACTAGAATATTAGCATTATGGAATTTAGGTAAAGGAAGAGTCCTTAAAATTAAGTTAGTTTTATAGCCTATTTAATGCTTGAATTCCCTCTACCAAGTATTTGAGTATCTTCATTGGCAAATGAAAGTATTTGTTCTGGAACAGCCCATTTCACCCTTCGAATTTATTAATCAAGCTCATAATCATTGTTAAGTCTAAAAGTTGAATTTTATCTCTCAGTATTTTTTACCCATTGGTCCTTGTCCCGTCTTTTCCTTCTCTGAGATGTCTTTTCTCGATGTTATACATTATACATGACATCAAAAGTTCTTATATAATTCCATGCTTTCTTTCTATCCCAGTTCCTCTCCTTCAAATATAATTTAACTTTTACAAATCCCTGGTAAAAGTGAGTCATGCAAAACAAATTGTGCAAGAATCTTTTCAACGGTGTCCTAAACATTATGTTTTTGTAGTAGATTAAGATGACTTTTGCTGCTTTGGTAGCAAATCCCATAGCTTCAAGTAGAATTAATTATCCCCATTTTATACATGAAAAATAAAGAGGTACTATTTCTTTAAAATAGAATACCAAATTGATTTGTATGTGTTATGTAGTAGCTTTTCTCTATGACTGCTACTTTCCTCAGAAAGTAGTATCCAGGCCTGGGACAGTTTAAGCTTAAATAATTTCTGCTTTGGATAATTTCTATTGAGGTGATGTTTCTCATTCATTCATTCATCAAATATATATTTCACTTTGAGACTGAAGATAGTTTTAAAATTACCTATCCAGTCTGGATGTTCAGTAGGCTCTGATCTAAATACTAGAATTATCAAATGAAGAAAGCAAAGGTCACATCCTTGGAGGTTCAGAATATAGTGGCCTTTACAATATAATAAGTGCTATACAGAAGCATATATAAAGCTAGAGAAAAATAGTAAATCATTTATCTTTGCTTCAGGGAAACTGAAAGAGGATGGGACATTTCATCTGAAGAATATAGGAATGATTCTAAATCACCGAACCGTCACAGGATGGAAGAGCATTCCAGGCTAAGGGAAGTGCATACACAAAGAAATTGAGGTATGGTAACTTGAGGAGTTATATGAATTGAGATTTGAATTCCTCTTCTTTTATACCTCATATCTGGATTTTTCATTTCTTTTTGGTTTTTGGATGTTTCTTTTTGTTGTGTCTCTTTCTTTGGGAAGTACTTGCAGGATTAATTAGCTATTTTTGAAGACACTGGAAAACACAATATTTTCCCCACTTTTTTCAATGGCCCAACATATGGAAGAAGTGGAATGATTTCGGTTTTGTCTCAGTAAGACAAAAGAGTTTGTAAATGCTCCTCATTAGTAGGATACACAATGGGAAGAGGTTGCTTGAGTCCAATACATGAATAAGATGGTTTGAATACTAAACTGTACCAAACTGATATGCTGACGAGGGCCTTGTGGGGATGTTCACTGAGATAGGCCATGTCACAACCTGTCAGCACAGTTTCATAAGAATGAAAAGAAAAACCTTTGTGAAAATCTTTAGCGTTAATACTTCCAGCAGCCATAGCTGCTGTGTCTGTACCTGCTTTAGCAACTGTTTCATGCAGGTGACTGGCAGACGGGAGAACAATGAGGGCTTTTTTTTTTTTTTCTGGTTGAATTTTACTTTCTTCTTTCATTTGTGGGTTATTGTTTGAAAAGAAGTGTCCCTGTATTCTCTGCTGTGTCAGCAGTTTTCCTTCTCAGGTTTTGAAGCTTGAAACACATAACTAGGAAACAACTGAACTTTTTAAGGCTTTTTATATTTATTTATTTATTTGCTTGAGTCAAGGTCTCACTCTGTCACCCATCCCGGAGTGCAGTGGTATGATCACGGCTCACCACAGCCTTGACCTCCTGGGCTCAGGCAATCCTTCTGCCTCAGTCTCCCAGGTAGCTGGGACTGACTACAGGTGCATGCTATCATGCCTGGCTAAATTAAAAAAAAAATTTTCCGTAGGGACTATTTCTCACTGTGTTACCTAGGTTGGTCTCAAGTTCTTGGGCTCAAGCAGTCCTCCTCCTCAGCCTTCCAAAAATGTTGGGATTGGAGGCATGAGCTACTTCGCCTGGCCTAAAACTTTTTATTGTTTTTTTTGAGTTGGAGTCTCACTCTGTCACCCAGGTTGGAGTGCAGTGGCATGCTGCTCATGGCTACCACAGCCTCGACCTGCGGGCTCAGGCGATTCTTCCACCTCAGCCTTCCAAGTAGCTGGAACTACAGGCACAAACCACCATGCCCAGCTAATTTTTTGATTTATTGTAGAGATGAGGTCTCACTAAGTTGCCTAGACTGGTCTCAAACCCATGGGCTCAGGCAATCTTCTCACCTTGGCCTCCCAAAGTGCTGGGATTATAGGCGTGAGCCACCGCGCCCGTCCTAAACTTTTTATTATATGTGTATGAAAACTAGGGAGAGATGCTCCTAGTTGAGGGAGAAGGGTACTCAGCATTTGGCAAGAGAAAAAGACAATCCTGCTTCCTAAATCTTTTCGTGGCTTCTCTAGGCTGGTATTGAGTGAGGATATGAATTGTCCCCCTTCTTCTCCTGTGGCTTATTTTGTGGTACAATCATAATCTGTTTTTGCAGAAGTGATTGATAGGGTACTGACAGTTTCATTGCAATATCAAGTACAAAGTTCAGAATGATATGAAAAATAAAAAAGGCACAACTTCTGTAGCTTACAGAATCATTGTTTTACTTTCAGAACTATGCCATATATCCCCAGAGAGTGAAGGAATTCCTCGTATTCTTATTATGCACATGGAGGAAAAGAGAGCTAGCATTTATTAACCTCCTACTGTATGCCCATGTATGTTATCTCAGCTAATTCTCCCACCAGTCTTCAGACTGGGCACTATGATCTCTTAAAAATGAGAGTACGAGTTGGGAGAGAAAAAGGGATTTGCTAAGGTCATTCAGGAGTGAGTGGGGGACATAGACCCTGACACTGGCCTTCCCAGGTCATAGGCTTCCACCTCCCCCACTGTGCCACACTGACTTGACCATCCGAGGGTGATGGATGTGTGTTGACTGGTCCATACTCTTTTCATCTCCCTTGTCCTCCACTGCCAGGGAATTCGCGTTGTCAGATGATTCACCCAAATTATGACGTGGTCATAAGTGAGCATGAGCCCCAGGGAATGGGGAGACAAGCATGACCCCGTAACATGGTGCTCCCTAAGTCATGGCAGGAGCATTCCATGTCTTTGCCCTGACAACCTGTGTCTACTCATCCTGAAGATGGTGTCTCTCTTGTGCTCCAAATGACACTTTCTGATAGTCCAGAGAGCCGAGAGCCTTGTTTGGTAACCACAGGTAGCAGGCACATAGAGGTGCAGTCGCCTCCTTTCTGTGGTAGAGTTTGGGCAGACAGCAAGAGACTTCCTCAACTGATGTTTTGATTTTCTTTTCTCCTCTTCCAGATGTCTGACCCTCAGATTTCATACAAAATGTGTAAGCCTTTCTTTGAAAACTCTCAGCTGGGGCAGTGGCTCTTGCCTGTAAACCTGGCATTTTGGGAGCTTGAGGCAGGAGGTTTGCTTGAGACCAGGAGTTTGAGGCCAGCCTGGGAAAAATAACAAGACCTCATCTCTATAAAATATATATAAAAAAAAATAGCTGTGCATGGTGGTGCATATCTATTATAGTCCAAACTACTCAGGAGGCTGAGGTGGAAGGATTGCCTGAGCTGAGGAGGTCGAGGCTGCAGTGAGCCATGATTGTGTTACTGCACTCCAGATGATAGGTGACAGAGTGGGATCCTCCAATTCAAAAAAATAAAGAAAGAAAGAAAATAAAGAAAGAAAGAAAGAAAGAAAGAAAGAAAGAAAGAAAGAAAGACGAAAGAAAAAACTTTCCTACTCTGGTGGATTAGGTCGGTGGTGGCTTCCTCTTTTCAAGTCCTTTCTTATCAAAATGTTCCCTGCAGGAGGTGGTGGTGAGTGAAGGATGAACTGGTTTCCTCACACCTGGAAAATAACCAGAGATGCTGCCCCCAGCAGGGGCTTGACATGTGTTAAACGTCTGGTTGACGCCATGTGGTTTATCTCTGCTTCCCATGTGTGTGGGGTGACTTTGACAAGTTGAGGTGCTACAGACTAACACCACCTCCTGGGTTAGCTCCTGCCCAGAGTCTTTACTTGCCATGAGGCCAGTTGGGGAGATTACACCCTGCACTCCTGATTTTTTTTTTTTTGAGTTGGAGTCTCACTCTGTCGCCCAGAATGGAGTGCAGTGGCTGCTCCTGGCCACCACAGCCTCCACCTGCTGGGCTCCGGCAATCTTTCTGCCTCAGCCTTCCAAGTCGCTGGAACTACAGGTGCACGCTACCACGCCCAGCTAATTTTTTGATTTATTGTAGAGATGAGGTCTCGCCTGCCCAAGTGGGTCTCGAACCCACGGGCTCAGGCAATTCACTCACCTCAGCCTCCCAAAGGCGCAGGATTGCAGGCTGAGCCACCGAGCCCAGCTACTCCTGATTTTTAATAAAGATTTTTTGTCACCTTCGAGAAACGCCATGTGCCAAGGGCTGGCAGTGGTTTAAAGGCAAGAATAATAATTCATGGTCAGGGATCCCTATTAGGCCAATTGTCCTGATTTGGGCTGATCATTTTGTTAGTGTTTTTTACTCTGCTAAGCAAAGGTCCCCAGATTAAAATATGTATATTCCCAGTGAAAGTTTAGGTTCAAACTCTGAATCCATCACCATTCTCCACCTCCAGTGTGAGTGTGATACTCACAGGCACATTTATTCTTGCTCCTTGCGCTGGAGGAGAAAAGTGCTTATGAAAACACATCTTTTATTGATTCCACATGCTTTTTAAAATTCCATTTTCAAGAGTGATAACAGAGTGCATGGTGTGACAAAAGACCTCTTACTGGCGTGGAAGGGAGCAGGCTGCCTCTGTGACTTTGCACAGAAGCTCAGCTGACTTTTATTTCTTAGCACTCCTGATGAGCTCACTTGACCTCTCATCATCCACCAGCCTCCTCTGAGTGAACAGCAGGGGATGAAACTCTTGATGTTGCCTCTTCTTCCATCAACATAAGCCCAATTCCCTTTCTTTGAAGAAGTAATTGCAGCCTTATGAAACGTACATAAAGCAAAAGTACCTAACATGCTGAAATTTTTTTTGTCAAGCAATTTAACTCCAAGGAGAGGCCATACAAATCATACATTGGGGTTCAAGTAAGATAATGTATCAAAATCACAAAGAAACATAATTTGACTTTTGGAGACACAGGCATTTTCACTATATATTCAGAACTCTCCCTTTGGCTTCTGTGTGTCAAATCCTGTGCATCGGCAGAGGCTACAAGGGTAAAATATACAGAAAATGGTCACTGCTGTCCTTCTGGAGTTGTTGACCAGTGAGAAAGATGGGTGGTGCTCCAAAGTTTGTACCAAAAATAATAAAATGCAGTCCCAATAGTTAAAGTAACAGTGCAGTAGATGCTGCCAACAAGGAATTGGTGATGAGGAAGGGTGAGTAGGAGTTGGCAAGCAGAAGGGTGGTTGTGGGGAGAAGACATCACACCGGGTAGGAAGGAACAAAGCAAAGCAGAGAGGAAGCTCAGACCCGTCAAGGGGCTTCTGGGGAAATTGGGGTGACCTGAGAGCAGAGAGGCAGGGAAGGCCACCTGGATTCAGATGAGCAGGACATTGTGGGCCAACCTACGGCATTTGTGTTCATCATTACCTTTCGAAGATTGACAAACTTATTTGTCAAAGAAGAATATTTCAAACCATGTGGAGTTAAGACGACTGTGCAGCACGATCATATCTGAATGCAGGATTCTGCCTTTATTGCCTCTTGTTTAGGGCGCTTCATATAAATGGAAATCTGGGCAGGCTGTAGTTTCTAGAATGATTATACTCCCTTGTTTTAAATCTTTCTCTCCCTTCTCCAATCCTATGTCTGTGGTTTGTATGCTAAATTCCTATCACTCTTGGAGTTTTTACTGAATCAGCCTAGATTCAATGACTCTGCCACCAGGGCCATAAGCTTCCAGAATAATTTAGGGGAAGATCCTGTTTGAGAGAAAACTCTTGACCTCATGGGGCTTCCACAGGAAGCTACAGCAGAAGATAGAACATTTTTTAGATGGGGGAGAGTTTGAAATAGAGTTGATGGTTTAATTTGCTAAGTTGAACATTACTTGAAAAACTGTCAGTTACTATCACCTTCCCCCCATAAAATTAAAAAAATATATTTTACAAAAAAGAAAAATTGGTAAAAGTGTGCACCTTAGAAATGTCCTAAGGATATCCAGCAAGATGGCGATGGGACAGGTCGGACTATGAGTCTCTCCAAAAGTGAGTGTCCATAAAGACTCCCTGTGTGAGTGGGTGTGTGCTGGTGGGTGAGTGAAAGTCCGTCTGAGGGGAGACTTGAGTTCATGCACCCAGGGCTCTCCTCTGGAGGCAACTGCAACCCCCCACCATCCTGAAATTAAAGCTGCCAGTGTGCAGGATCATCTGCTCTCGGGACTCTCCTGAGAAAAGCCTGCTGAATACAGCTGATTCTCATCACCTGGTGCTGAGCACACACCATCACCTGTGACAGCAAAGTGACTGGAGCCCCAGATCTGTGGAGAGAGAAGATGGGGGAAAACTAGAGAGGAGCCCCACTGGAGCCATTTTCCCTGTCCCAGTTCCAGGCAGAGACTTGCTTTGCCCTGCCTAGTTCCACCCAGCCTCCAGCTTGGTACCTAGAGGTAATCTCATCAAACTCAGAGACACAGAAGCCCCCCCCCCCCCACACTGGATCATACACAGACACATCAGATCTGAGTGGGAGACTTGACAGGCAGCAAGCCAGATGAGTCCAGATCTGATCCACCCTCTTCCCACAGTAGGCCTGGGGCATCTGACCCACCTGAGAGCAACCCTATCAGCCTGTGCTGAGAGCAGAGGGGAGGGGCTGGAGAGTAGAGCCGAAAGGAAGTTGTACTTATAGGAACTACCTTAGAACAAGTTTTGTTTGCTCTTTTTTTGTTTGTTTTTTCTTTTCGCTCTCTGTTTTTAATGACGTTTTCATACTTGCTTTGTTTCTGATATTTTATTGCTTTTTTTTAGACTTTCTGTTTGTGTACTGGTATTTTTGAGGGAGAGTACATCAGTAGGGGTTTTTTTTTGGTTGGTTTCTGTATTTGTATGATTATGTGTATGTTTTAGTTTTTTTAATCTTTTCTGTCTTTGTTTGTGTCTCTCTTCATTTGTTAGTTGGTACACCTGTCTGTTTTCACTCTTATTCTTCTCTTTCTCCACCTTCCTCTCATCCCCCTCTTTTCTTTTACCATTCTTTTCTTTTTTCTTGTCTCATTTTGCTTTCAGGGAGCAAACCTATATCTCCACTGCGTGGACAGATTGTAAGACAGTGGGAAGTGGGTTCAGGGGGCCCACACACCTGTCAGCAGATATTAGGATCTGCAGATAGTTTCTGAATCACAGCTCCTCCCTCAATTAAATCTCAAAACTGCAAAAAGTACAGCCCCCCACCACAGTTCAGCTTCAGAATTGAATAAAGCCAGAAAATCCATATAAGGCCACATAAGGAAGAATAGGAGATTGAGCAAACAGAAGTAAATGCTATCTCCCCATCCCTGAACAACAGAATTAAAGAAGAGAAAAAAAAAGGAGGGAGGAAAATCTACACAAATGAAGAAAAACCAAAGAAGAATATGGGTCTCACACAGACCATTGGGAGGTCAGCCACTGAGAATACAGACTTTGGAATGCAAACAATGAAGAGCTCTAGAATGACTGGTCTCAAATCACAAACCCAGATATCAACTCATTAATAGAGAGAATAAATAGAATGAGAATAAATAAATAGAAGAGGAAAGAATGAAGGAGTTGATAACTGAGATAACAACAATAAAGAATACAGTGAAGGAAATAAGTAACAAACTGATAAGCATGGAAAGCAGAATAGCCAAGGAGAAGAATCTCAGAGCTTGAGGATCAAAACATAGAACTAACTCAAACTGTCAAAAACATATAAAAGAAGCTTAAAAAGACAGAGCAAACCCTTCAAGAGATGAGTGATTATTTCAAGAGGCTGAACCTAAGATTAATTGGACTTCCTGAGGCAGAAAGAGAGATAGAGACCACCCTGGGACAAACATTCCATGAAATTATCCATGAAAACTTTCCTCAGCTCATCAATGACATGACCATTCAAACACAAGTGTTTCAGAGAACCCCTGCAAGATGACAAATGAGCAGACCAACTCCTAGACACATAGTAATTTGCTACACAAAGTAGGTATAAAAGAAAAGAATCCTAAAGGCAGCAAGAGAAAAAGGTCAGACTACTTACAGGAGAAGACCAATTAGAATAGCAGCAGACTCACCCACGGAAACACTTCAGGTGAGAAGAGCTTAGAGCCAAATCTTCAAAGTTCTCAAAGATAAACAATTTCAACCAAGAATTACTTACCCAGCTAAGCTAAGCTTCATCAGTGATGGAGAATTAAAATGTTTCCCAGACATTCAATCCCTAAGAGCTTACGCTGCCTCCAGACCAGCTCTACAAGAAACACTTAAGAAAGTGTTAAACACAGAAGAAAGCAAAAACAGAATGACAATGCCCTTCACAAAAATGCAGAAAAAGGATTGAAAACACACATGAATCAACCCAAAAATCAAAAGAAAGAAGATAAACAGCAACAACAACAAACTCTATAAGAACCTCATGACAGGGATAAACTCTCACATTTCAATAATTAGCCTGAATGTGAATGGGCTAAATGCACCACTGAAAAGGCATAGAATGGCAAAATGGATAAAATATGAGGCACCAATATATTGTCTCCAAGAGACTCATCTCACCAGAAAGGACACTCATAGACTTAAAGTAAGAGGATGGGAAACAAAATTTCAGATGAACAGACCACAAAAAAAGCAGGAGTTACAATCTTAATATCAGACAAAACACCCTTTAAGCTATCAAAAATTTAAAAAGATATGGAAAGTCACTACATAATGATAAAATGTTCAATCATTGAGAAATATTCATCCAAAACATATATGCACCCAACATAGTAGCAGCAACTTTCATAAAGCAGCTTCTAGGTAGACTTTAAAAAGATATTGATTCTAACAGTATCATACCTTGGGACTTAAATACCCCACTCACGACCCTAGACAGATCAAGACAAAAAAATCAACAAGGAGATCCAGAACCTCAACGTGATGCTTGACCAAATGGACTGAATTGATACCTATAGATCACTTCACTCCACAACCATGGAATTTACATTCTGCTCATCACCACATGGAATGTACTCTAAGATCGACCACATCCTTGGCCATAAATCAAGCATAAACAAATTCTACAAGATTGAAACACTGCCATGCACCTTCTCAGATGACAGTAGAATAAAAATAAATGTCAACATCAACAAAGTTCCCCCAAAACCCACAGAGACTTAGATACTAAACTGCATGATGCTAAACAACTGCTGGATCAACATGGAAATCAAAACAGAGATGAAAAGATACCTAGAAACAAATGAAAATGAAGAAACATCTTACCAAAACCTCTGGGATGCCATGAAAACAATACTAAGAGGGAAATTCACATCTCTACAAATACACATGAAGAATATGGAAAGATCACAAGTTAACAGCCTAACAAATCACCTAAGGGAACTGGAAAAGCAAGACCACCAAAACCTTAACTTCATCAGAAGAATACAGATCACCAAAATAAAAGCCCAAATTCAGGACATAGAAGACAGAAGGATAATACAAAAAAATCAACAAAACAAAAAGCTGGTTATTTGAAAGGATAAACAAGATTGATGGTCCCCTAGCTAGACTGACCAAGAAAAAGAGAGAAAAAGCCCAAGTAAACAAAATCAGAAATGCAAAAGACCAAGTCACAACTGACCCAGAAGAAATGAAAAAGATTATCAGAGACTACTATGTACACTTATATGGAAACAACCTTGAAAACCTATGGAAGTGGAAGACTTTCTGACATTACACAACCTTCCCAAATTGAAATAAGAAGAAATTGAGGCCTTAAATAGACCAATAACAATTCAGGAAATTGACTATGTCATAAGAAAACTACCTACAAACAGAAGTCCTGGACCAGATGGCTTTCTGGTGGAATTCTACAAAACATACAAGGCGGAATGGGTACCAATCCTACAGAAAGTATTCCAGGCAATTGAGAAAGATGGAACTCTCCCCAAATCATTTCATGAAGCTAACTATCACATTGATACCCAAACCAGCTAAAAATTCAACAAAGAAAGAGAACTACAGGCCAATGTCCTTGATGAACACAGATGCTAAAATTGTCAACAAGATCCTAGGAAATCAGATTCAGCAACACATCTCAAAAATCATCCACCGTGACCAAGTAGGCTTCATCCTCAGGATGCAGGACTGGTTCAACATTCATAAGATCATAAACGTAATTAAATACGTAAACAGATGTAAAAACAAAAACCACATGATTGTATCATTAGATGCAGAAAAGGCTTTTGATAAAATCCAGCACCCCTTCTTGATAAAAACCCTTGAATATCTAGGCATAGTAAGATGTTCAAAATAGTTAAGAGCCATCTATGAGAAAACCACAGACAGTATACAGCTAAATAGACAGAAATTGGAACCATTTCCCCTGAAAACCAGAACAAGACAAGGATGCCCACTCTCACCCTTCCTTTTCAACATAGTTTTGGAAGTCCTAGCTACAGCAATCAGACAAGAGAAGGAGATCAGGGGTATCCAAATAGGAAAAGAGGAAGTCAGGTTATCCCTCTTAGCAGATGACATGATGCTATACCTTGAACACCCAAGAGAATCTGTCAAAAACTTCTTTGCACTGATAAAGAACTTTGACAAAGTCTCAGGGTTTAAAAATCAATGTGGAAGAGACAGTTGCATTTCTATACACCAACAATAAACAAACAGAAACCAAATAAAAAGCACAATCCCATTCACAATAGCCAGAAAAAGTATCAAATACCTTGGCATCTTCCTAACCAAAGATGTGAAAGACCTTTACAATGAAAACTATAAAACACTGCTCAAAGAAATTAAAGACGACATAAACAAATGGAAAAATATTCCATGCTCATGGATTGGAAGAATCAACATTGTTTAGATGTCCATCCTACCGAAGACAACTTACAGATTTAATGCAATACCCATTAAATTACCAGCAGCATTCTTCTCAGACCTGGAAATGACAATACAGAAATTCATATGGAAACATAAATGACCACGAATCACCAAAACTATCCTCAGCCAAAAATAAAAACAAAACAAAACAAAAACAAAGCAGGCGGTATCACACTCCCAGACTTTAAACCTTATTATAAAGCTACAATAATCAAAACAGCCTGGTGTTGGTACTGGTTTTGGTACAAGAACAGGCATATAGACCAATGGAACAGGATGGAGATTCCAGAAGCAAAACTTCAATTTCTCAATCAACTCATCTTTGACAAAGCCTCCGCCACCAACGACTGGGGAGAGGAGAACCTATTCAGTAAATGGTGCTGGGAAAATTGGTTGATCATGTGCAGAAGATTAAAGCAAGATCCCTACCTATCACCATTCACAAAAATCAACTCTAAGTGAATCAAAGACCTAAATGTAAAACCTCAAACTATAAGAACCTTAGAAAAGGCAGGAGACAGTCTTATGGAAATTGAAACTGGCAACCAATTCCTGACCAAAACCTCAAGTGTCCATGCCATAAGAGATAAGATAGATAAGTGGAACCTCATCAAACTGACAAAGCTTCTGCAAAGCCAAAGAAACCATAAAGAGAGCGGGGAGACAACCCACAGACTGGGAAAAAATATTTGCCAACTGTGTGTCTGACAAAGACCTAACATCTAGGATCTACAATAAACTCAACATGCTGAAAAGAAAAAAACAAATAACTCCATTACAAAGAGGGAAACAGATATGAATAGACAGTTCTCAAAAGAAGACATACAAGCAGCCAACAGATACATGAAAAAATGCTCAGCCTCACTAGTCATCAAAGAAATGCAAATTAAAACTACAATGAGATACCACCTAACTCCAGTCAGGGTGGCTATCATCAATAGCTCAAAAAACAACAGATGCTGGAAAGGATGCGTTGAAATGGGAACACTTCTGCACTGTTGGTGGGAGTGTAAACTAGTACAGCCTCTGTAGAGAACAATGTGGCAATTCCTAAAAGATCTAGAAATCAACCTTCCATACAACTCTACAATCCCACTACTGGTAATATACCTGGAAGAATTCAAATCATTCTATAAAAAGAATGCTTATTGTAGCATTGTTCACAGTAGCAAGAACATGGACCCACCAGTGCTGCCCATCAAAAGAGGACTGGATAAAAAAATGTGGTACATATACACAATGGAATTTTACGTAGCCATAAAGAAGAACAAAATCATGAACTTCACAGCAACCTGGATGGACTTAGATCTATAATACTGAGTGCTCTTTCACAGAAACAAAGAACTGGGTATCACATGTTTTCACTCATAAGCGGACCTTGACCAATTATTGTAATACTATAAGAAAAGGATTGGCAGTAGCAGGAAACTGCTGGGGTAGGGGGGTGGGGGGAGGGAAGCGGAATTGGCAGTAGTGGGAATATGCCTGGAGAAGAGGGGGTACACCTCATCAACAAGGATACCTGCATAATGAACATTTGTATATCTAACCCTGAATTGCACTCCACATCTTTAAAATAAAAACATTAAAAGTTAAAAAAAAAAAAGAAATGTCCCACTCTCTCTCAGTGTTGATGCCAGGACCTCACTTGGTCTTGGCCTTGATCTTGATACTGTCAGAAGGCAAGGTCACATAAAACAACCAAAACCAAAAATCCTTATGGAAATGTGGTGTCCACCATGACATCTTTCCCCCACAGCAGTGCCATCATTAGTGTTGAAGTGTGGCGGTCACTCAGCTTAGGGCCCCTGGTGTCCACCATTGGTGACAGAGGACCCTGGGTGCCCAAAGCAGGATGAATAACTTGGGGCCTGATACTTTGGATGGGAAAAACATTATGTCCCTATTTTCACAAACCTCTAACTGAAATGTAGCACTTTCTTCCATTATAAATACAGGTACTAATGTACGTTCTCTAGTGACTGGACAGCTAAACCAACAGAAATGTACTGTCTCACAGTTCAGGAGGCTAGAGGTTCAAGATCAAGGTGTCATTGAGGTTGGCTCCTTCTGAGGCCATGATGGAGAATCTGTTCCAGGACTGTCTCCCAGCTTTTGGGGGGTTGCTGGCAATTGATGGAGTTGCTTTGCTTGTAGACATGTCACCTCTGTTTCTACCTCCGCCTTCACATGATGTTCTTTCTGTGTGCGAGTTTGTGTCCAAATTTCTTCTTTTATAAAGGATACCGGTCATATTTGGTTAGGGCCCCTCCCCACTTATGACTTTATTGTAACTTGGTAAAGAGGCTGTCTCCAAATAAGGCTACATTCTGAAGTACTGGGAGTTAGAACCTCGGAATATGAATTTTTTGTGGGGGAGAGGCCACAGTTCAATAGGCACTGACCCATGGTAGTGGGTTTATGACTTTGTCATCGAAAGAAATCCCTACCTGTATTTTCCCACCATATTATAGTAGTTGTGGACACCTCCTGACATGAGTAGAGCTCATCCTGTCTGCAAAATTAAGTTAGTTTCTATCAGACCTAGAGCTAGAGATCATTATTAAATGCAATCATGAAGAAGTGTGCATATTACTCTGGTTCTCTTTTAAAGATATTTTGATCAATTTTTTCCAACATAATTGATTTGTTTTGCATTTCTATATATTTTGCTTTATGTATGTAAAAACATTATTCAGAGGAGTTAAAAGAACCCATGATGGAAAAAATGTTTATGGTGGGGTTTGTAACTCTTTAACTGGCTTTGGAAAGAACTTACTGCTTACAATGGACCCTGGGAGGCTCAACTCTGCTCCTCTCCCTGGAGCTCCAAGAAAAGGTCATTCTCCGGAACCCAGCAGGTCGAGGCTGCGGTGGCCGGGAGTGGCCACTGCACTCCAGTCTGGGCGACAGTGTGAGACTCCAACTCAAAAAAAAAAAAGAAAAGGTCATTGTTCTCTGAGGGGCAGATGCTCACCAGGCTGGGCTCTCACCCCAGGTGCCTGTGGGCTCCCAGAAAGTGTGACCTATGGTGTGAACAGTGAGGCTCTCAGTGACTTCTAGCACATGCGTCCCACTCCCCTTGAGGTTCGAGTCCTTCCATAGAAATGCACACCCTGAGTGTCATATAAGAGGAAGGGTGGTGGGCAGAATGTCTGTGGAAAGGGGGACCTTGCAGGGGAGAACTGAGTTGGCGTTCCTAAGTGCCACTGATACTACCAAGGAACACGCTTTAGTTAGAAACCAGAACAGAAATAATTACTGCTGTTGTGCAGCGCTTCCCAGGTGCCCTGTGAGACAGGCAATATATTCTCAATTTCGAGACAAGGACACAGGTGTGGCGCATACAAGTTCCTTGGGTCATGCTGCACCACTGCTGTGATCCAACTGGGATGTGAACCATGGTCTTCTGAATCCAGAATCCTCGTTCTTTCCATCCTAGCAGGCTGCCCAGATTAACAAAAGGGGACTTCTGTATCTGCCCTCCAGCCTCGTAAACTGATACATAATGGAAAATAAAGTAGGAACTGATTTGAAAATTAATGAAATATTGTGTGAATCATCACAGCAAACCTCACAATTTAATCAAGAATTCTGCCTTCTGTATCTGAGCAACTGACGTGTTAAAGCAGCCGTCAGTGCTTTAGAGTTGACAGAGAAGAAAACCTTAGACCCTATTTTCTGGAATCTGTTTTGTGATACACTGGCTCATGAAAAACAGTCAGATTTGTGTCAAATAAATTTGGTCAATTCTACAGAAGATATAACTTCTTCAGAGATTTATTTTTAATTAAAATTATTTAAAATATGTATGTGTGCTATACTTTGCACACAGCAGTGTGCACAGACCTTAGTTGCATGACTCAATGAATTTTTAAGTATGTTTACAACCATGTAACCAACACTCAGATCAAGAATAGAATGTCTTTAGCCCTCCAGAAGGTGCCTTTTTTGCTGCCCTCATTCAATAATTCCCCAGCAAAGATAACCACAATTCTGACTTTCTTCATCATTGATACATTTTGCCTGGCTTTGAACTTCATAGGAATGGAATCAGTCAGTATATATTCTTTCATGTCTAGTTCTTTTCACTCAACATAATGTCTGTCAGATTAACACACAGTATCTGTGTCTGTAGTTTGTACTTTTTATGGCTGGGTAGCATTTCATTTATCTAATCTGCTATTAATGGACACTTCTTGGCTAGAGTTGTGCCTTTTTTTTTTTTTTTTAATTTTCTTTTTTTGAGTTCAAGTCTTACTCTCTGTTGTCCAGACTGGAGTGCAGTGGCCACTCCCGGCCACTGTAGCCTCCACCTGCTAGGTTTCGGCGATCCTTCTGCCTCAGCCTTCCAAATAGCTGGGATTTCAGGCGTTTGCTACCATGCCCGGCTAATTTTTTGATTTATTGTAGAGATGAGGTCTCGCCAAGTTGCCCAGGTGGGTCTCGAACCCGCGGTGTCAGGCAATCCACTCATCTCAGCCTCCCAAAGCGCAGGATTACAGGCTGAGCCACTGAGCCTGGCCGAGTTATGCTTTTTATCAATTTATTGCCTCTCTGCTCCAAATTCACCCTTTTTGCCTGCTCTGTGGAAATGGATCTGGGCCCTTTATGTATTTTTTCTTCTGCAATCTGGTCCTGGAAGCTTGTCAATGGAGAGGTCTGGAGAAGCATTGCTGTGGGAGATAATTTTTCCTTCTTGGTTCAGAGCACTGGCTTGGCAGCTCCTGTGGTATTGCAGCAATGCCCATCAGGCAGCAGCTTCCTTCCCTGGTACCTCTGCTAAGTCTTTTGTAGCAGAGTGTACACAAAGTGTAGATCTGTGAGATAAATCCTGGTGAATAGCTTTCTCTGGCAATCTAGTGGGCAGATTTCCATCAGGTTCTGGAGGGTGGATTTCAAGCATGTTCTACTGATGTGGAACCACGGTAACAACTCTGCCATTCCATGGGTATGACTGTGCCCTTCCAGCGAGGTCTAAATCTCAGCCCTGAGGTTGAGGGTCATTTCCTCAGTTACTCAATCTCAGCATTAGGGGCAATGACTGTTCCTTGTGTATGATTATTTCTATATTCTTTAGAGCTCTCTTGTCTTATTACTGTTAACCTCTCATCATAGATCACTGGAGTGCAGTAGCATGCTCATGGCCACTGCAACCTCTATCTACTGGGCTCAGGTGATTTTTCTGCCTTAACTTTACAAGTAGTTAGAATCACAAGCACTGCCACCACGTCCAGCTAATTTCTTGGTCTTTTGTAGAGATGAGGTCTCTCCAAGTTGCCCAGAATGGCCTTAAATCCCTGGGCTCAGGCAATCTTTTCACCTCGACCTACTAAAATGCTGGGGTGACAGACATGAACCACCATGCTTGGCCCATTTCAGTCATTCTAATGGGTGACAGTGATACCTCATTGTGGTTCTGTTTGTATTTTCTAATGATGTTGACTTTTCTTGGACTTTGGGCCCACTGAATATCTTCTTTTTGGTGCAATATTTGTTCACAATTTCTTTTTTAAAATTGTGAGTCTTTTTTGTCCTTTTCTTACTGATTCATGGAAGCTTTTGTTATATTTGAGATAATTATCCTTTGTCAGATATATGTATGACAAGCATAGTCTCCCGGTCTGTGTCTTGGCTTTGCACTCTCTTGATAGTATCTTTTAAACTTCCATTTATCACCTTTTCTTTTATGGATTTGTGTTTTGTGTCCTATCCTGTCTTCCAGTAAATAAATAAATAAATAAAAATTACCTAGTTCAAGATCAGAAGGTTTTTCTTCCAGTTCTATTGTTGCACCTTCCACCATTAGGTATGCAATCCATCTGGATTTGATTTTGTGCATGGCATGAGGTAGCAATGGGGTGCTTCCTTTTCCCTGGGTGGATATCACATTGACCCAGCACCTTTTATTCTATGATCATTCATTACCCACGAAATTATTGTGGTGCATTTGTTATCCATCAGGGACAATATATGTGTGAGTCTCTGGACTCTCTGTTGTGCTCCATTGGTCTATTTTTTTTTTAACTGTGCCGCAATTTTCCTAAATAGTTAAAATACACATTGACTTATTCCTCCAGTACAGGAAACTGTGGAACTTTGTCAAAAGGGTGGGGAGACATCCTGATTTTTCTTTCTTTTCTTTTTTTTTTTGAGTTGGAGTTTCACTCTGTCACCCAGGCTGGGGTGCACTGGCACTCTCAGGGCCACCCCAGTGTCGAACTGCTGGGCTCTGGCGATCCTTCCACCTCAGCCTCCCAAGTAGCCGGAACTATAGGTGCATGCTACCATGCCTGGCTAATTTTTATTTATTGTAGAGACAAGGTCTCACCAAGTTGCCTGGGCTGGTCTCGAACCTGCGGGCTTTCATATAAGACACCTATTGGCCCAGGCCCCAGACAGCTTCAAGGAATCCTCAGGGCACAAACTAATTGTCTGGCACAGTCAATCTATGCCTCAAGTGCTTTCCCTTACTTTTTTCTAGGGTATATTCTTGAAGGTTTTATTCCTTCTACCTCCCTTAGGGGGCTTCCTAGTCCTCTTCATGACCTGGCACCTCTTTGACATGCTTCCAGAAAAATCCCTTTGCCACTTTAACAAGCAAGCTGCCCTTGAAGCATCATTGACAGACTGCTCAGAAGATACAGGGGCTCCCGGCATGGTTTAGTCAGCGTTCTCCAGAGAAACAGAGCCAACAGGATGTGTGTGTGTGTGTGTGTGTGTGTGTGTGTGTTTGTATACACATAAAGACACATACACATAAACACATGCACACAGGGGGTGCCAAAAAACGTATACACATTTTAAGAGACGTTATCTATGTATTATTTTTTAAAGTTGAATTAAATTGCGATAGCAACGTGTAGTATGATGTTTGCTCAACTGTGTGCCCACCATTTTCTTTGACTGTCCTGCCTGTCACATGGTGATGCTAGCATTCGTTTGATTAATGCCACCTTTTGAGCAAACATCATACTTATAATGTGTATACATTTTTTTGGCACCCATAGATATACACACAAGTATACCTCATTTTATTATGCTTCACTTTATGCTTTGCAGATGCTGTGTTTTTACAAATTGAAAGTTTGTGACAATCCTGCCTCCAGTAAGTCTGTTGGCACCATTTTTCCAACAGTATGTGCTCAATTATGGATCTATGCCACATTTGAGTAATTCTCACAATATTTCAAACTTTTTCATTTTTATTATACCTCTTAGGGTGGTCTGTGATCAGTGATCTTTTTTTGAGTTGGGGTCTTATTCTGTTACCAAGACTGGAGTATAGTGGCATGATCACTATGATCATGACTCATAGCAGCCTCGACCTCCTGGACTCAGGCGATCCTTTCATCTTAGCATCCTGTGTAGCTGGAACTACAGGTGTGCACTGCCATACCTGGCTAATTTTTTTATTTTCTTTTTCCAGAGACGAGGTTCCGCTATTTTGCCTAGGCTGGACTCAAATTCCTTGGCTCAAGCAATTCTCCTACCTTGGCCCCTCAAAGTTCTGGGGTTACAGGTGTGAGCCACCATGCCTGGCCTGTGATCAGTGAACCTTGCTGTTACTATTGAAATTGTTTTGGGTGCCACAAACCATGCCCATAGGATGGAGAACTTAATAAATGTGTATCCTGACTGCTTCACTAACCAGTATTTCTCCCTTCTTTCTCTCACTGCTTGGATCTCCCTCTTCTCTGAGACACAACAATATTGACAGTAGGCCAATTAATAACCCTATAATGGCCTCTAATTATTCAGGTGAAAGAGTTGCATGTCTCAATTTAAATCAAAAGCTAGAAATGATTCAGCTGTGAGGAAGACAAGTCCAAAGCCAAAATAGGTCAAACTCTAGGCCTTTTGTGCAAAAAAGTTGGCCAAGTTGCAAATGCAAAGGAAAAGTTCTTGAAGGGAGTGGAAACTCTTGAAGGGAGTGGAAAAGTTCTTGACGGGAGTGGAAAAGTTCTTGAAGGGAGTGCCACTTCAGTGCAGTATTTTTTAAGATTGTGAAACTTTTTTGTCCTTTCCTTACTGATTCATGGAAGTTTTTGATATATTTGTGATAATAACTCTTTGTTAGATACATGTGTGAAAAATATATTCTCCCAGTCTGTTTCTTGCCTTTGTAATAAATGTTATGTGTTCTCACTGCTCCATACACAACAATAATGACAAGAAAGTGAAACACCCTTATTGCTGATAAGGCGAAAGTTTGAGTGGTCTGGACAGAAGACCAAACCAGCCTAAACATTCCCTTAAGCCAAAACCCAACCCAGAGCAAGGCCCTCACTTCTATTCTGTGAAAGCTGAGTGGTGAGGAAGCTGGAGAAGAAAAGCTAGCATAAGTTGGTCCATGAGATTTAAGGAAACAAGCTATCTCTATAACATAAAAGTGCAAGGTGAAGCAGCAGGTGCTGATGGAAAAACTGCAGAAAATTATTCAGAAGGTCTAGCTGAAAGAATTGATGAAGGTGGATACACTAAGCGATGGATTTTCAATGTAGACCAAATAGTCTTCCATAGAAAGAAGATGTCATCTAGGACTTTTATAATTGGGAAAGAGAAGTCAATGTCAAAGGACAGACTGACAACTCTCTTGTTAGGGACCAATACAGCTGGTGACTTTTGAAGCCAATGTTCATTTACCATTCTGAAAATCCTAGGGCCCTTAGAATTATGCTAAATCCACTCTCCAGAAATGGAACAACAAAGATAGGATGATAGCACATCTGTTTACAGCATGGTTTACTGAATATTTTAAGCCTGCTGTTGAGACCTACTACTTAGGAAAAAAAAACCTTTCAAAATATTACTGCTCATTGACAATGCACCTGGTCACCCAAGAAATCTGATGGAATGTATAAAGAGATGAATGTTGTTTTTATGTCTGCTAAGACAAGATCCATTCTGCAGCCCATGGATCAAGGAGTAATTTTGATATTCAAGTCTTATGATTTAAGAATTACATTTTGTAAGGCTATAGCTGTCATAGATGATAATTCCTCTGATGGGTCTGGGTAAGGATTCACCAGCTAGATGTCACTAAGTACATTCATAATGCATGGGAAGAGCTTATAATGTCAATATTAACAGCAGTTTTGAATAGCGTGAATGACTTTCAGGGGTTCAAGACTTCAATGGAGGAAGTAAATGCAGATGTGGTAGAAGAAGCAAGAGAATCAGAATTAGAAGTGGAGCCTGAAGATGTGACTGGATTATTGTAACCTCACAAGAAAACTTGAATGATGAGCAAAAAAATGTGCTTTCTTGAGATGGACTCTACTCTTGATGAAGATGATGTGAACACTGTTGAAATGACAACCAAGGTTTTAGAATATCACATAAACTTAGTTGATAAAGCAGTGGCAGAGTTTGAGAGGGTTGACTGCAATTTTCAAAGAAATTCTTTGTGCCAATAACATCAAGTACCATCACATATTACAGAGAAACCTTTTGTGAAAGGAAGAGTCAGTCAGTGTGGAATACTTCATTTTGCCTTATTTTAAGAAACTGCCAGAGCTATTCTAACCTTCATCAGCCACCACTCTGATCAGTCAGCAGCCATCAATATTGAGACAAGACCCTCAATATTGACCCACAGGCACAAAGAATATGATTCACTGACAGCTTAGGGATACTTGTGACACTGCAGATTCCTGGGCTCCAGACATGCTTTATCAGAATCTTTATGGGATAGAACCTTATTTTTTTTTTTTTTGAGTTGGAGTCTCACTGTGTCGCCCAGACTGGAGTGCAATGGATAGAACCTTTGAATCTGGATTTTAAGCAAGCTTCCTGGGTGATGCTGACCCTCATTGAATTTGAGAACCTTGGGGTTGTTCAGGCAGCAGAGGTCCCTGCTGTTGTCTGTTCTGTATTCCTGGTGATAATGTTCTGTTTTCCTATGGCCTGTGCAATAGTGAGAGTCTTCTAAGATACATGACAGTGATCCAGAGAAAATGTCTTGAAGGTTAACTTCAACCCTATGGATTACCTGCCACACTCCCAGAGTTCCCAGGGTCTGGATCACCTATCCCTGGGTTCCACCTGTTACATCACACTTGCCCTTCAAGGACACACAGAGATGACATCCTTCACGTGGCTTGGGATGCTCACCTGCTCTCTTCCCACTGTGGGCCATAGGCCCCTGGGGGGCACACCTTTGACTGTGTGCTTTTTTTCCTGGGTGCTCTCTTTGGCTTCATAGTTGGACAAGGCCATTGTCCCTTCACTCCAGATCTTTCTCTTCAGATCCAAGAGGTCCTCCCTACCAAATACCTTGAACTCATGTTTTATAACATCCTTCTGGTTTTACAGTCTTTGGTGATATGGACTTGAGATCCCTTTGTCTCTGTGTCCTATAGCTTTGGGCCAGGCTGAAGATTAGGTCTCCCCATTTGGCCTGGAGAGAATCCCAGGCCACACTCCACATCCTTGGGGAGGCATTTACACTGACTTCAGGTTCCCCTTAGATAGACTTTCCCTATCCCAATGGTTCTGTACAAGTATTACTTATCATTTCACTTTAATTAAAAATGAGCTCAGCATCTACCCTATGTACAGCTTTCTGGGGTATTAGGAGGGGTATATCCCTTGCCCGCTAGGCATTCCCATCCAGAAGGGGTGCAGTGACCCAGGCACGGGGCTGGGGCTGGTGGATGTGATACATGAAGAGGATCCTGTTGGATGGTGGAGGGCGGAGGTGGAGGAGAGTGGAGGGTGGGGTCTATTTCCACCTACAGTTGATCGGCAATATTTATCTCTTCCAATTCCATGGTTCTGTTCTGGATATCCAGATTGCTCACGAGTTAAAGAGCCAAGCATGGTGTGATGGTTCATTTTAGATGTCATCTTGACTGGATTAAGGGGCACCTAGAGAACTGGTAAAAAAGCATTATTTCAGGGTGTGTCTGAGGGTGTTTCCAGAGGATCACCATGAGTGTGAGAACTGAGTAAGGAAGATACGCCCTGGAGAGCGAACAGGTTCTAGAGCTGGTTCTAGAAGCTGGTTCTAGAAAGCCCTATGATTGTTTCCTTTCTTTTATGGCAAACATATTTAGAATAGAAATTTGACTTAATGAAATTTTATCTTTTGCTATCAAAACAACCAATCTTTGGCTGGGTGTGGTGGCTCATGCTTGTAATCTCAGCACTTTGGAAGGTCGAGGCAGGAGGATCACTTGAGACCAAGAATTTGAGACCAGCCTTGGCAACATAGCAAGACCCTGTCTTTGCAAAAAATAAAAATTAGGCATGGTGGCTTGTGCCTGAAGTTCCAGCTACTCAGGAGGCTGAGGTGGAAGGATTACTTGAGCCCAGGAGTTCGAGGATACAGTGAACTACAGTCATGCCACTGCACTCCAACCTGGGCAACAGAGCCAGACCCTGTCTCAAAAATAAAATAAATTACAAAAAAAACCCAACACATTAAAATGCTCAACTCTGCACTTCACTTTTCTTGCTGACTCCTCTGCTCTCTCACCCAGGATTAACATTTCCAAGATGCTGCTATTGAGTTGAGAATTGATGGATTTCTTCCCTTTGTCAAATTCTTTCAACCTCAGCCACAGACTCCATTTGTAGATAAGGTCAATGACCAGAATGAGAAGTTAGGCTATAACTAATTGATGAGTTTACCATATCTCCTTAAAAAGGTATGAAGTGTTATCTTCACCCATTAGGCCTGTTGTTATTGTGCACAGGTGAATCACATGGTGGACTTTTTTTACCTTGATGGTACCCATTTCACAGATGAGAAAAGTGAGGCTGGGGTAGGACTTAAATGCTTGCTTGAGGTCACATAAGTGGGTGGCAGAATGGCACAGGAGACACAATACATTTTGCAGGCCTGCCATAAAGCATGAATGATTTGAATGACACTATTTTTATTTTGTTATTTTTTTCCTAGTGATTCCTGAGAGATGAAATCATCATTTTTAGTAAACAAACCAGCCTAGAACTGGATAGTATGGACATGCCAACAACTCTTTGAAACAAATTTCCTCTTGGCATTTACCCTGTGACTTAGCTTCCAAACCAGAGTTTCCTCTTGCCCAGCAAAAAGTGAGTAATTTGCTTTCTTAATGTTATTGTGCTTGCATGGATGATGCTGAATTTGCTGTGAATAGCAGAGATGGGAGGCAAAAGATGAGAGAATCAGAATGGTGATTTTAAAAAGTAACAACAAAAAAATGAGTAACAGCCACGGCGAGCAGAGATGGAATTTCAATGTAGTTGTGCAGATCAGAACACTGGACTTGCTTCTTTTGAGGAGCAGTAGAAGACCGCTTAATGAGAACAGAGAAGAATATAAACAGCCCATGCATTGAGTTCTAGAACACGTGGTTTCCAATCTTGCAGGTAGTCTAGCTGTACTTCATCATAAGGTCATAGAAAGGCAGAGCTGGAGGACCTGGTGAGATACTGGTCCTACAGCCTTATAGACAAGGAATCTGAGACTCTCGTAGGTCCAGGACTGGCTGGCTGCAGTGCCAGGACCAGTGCCTAGAATCTCAGTGCTCTTTGTCTTATACCACAGAGCACCAGATGCTGACAGTCCTCTATGCCTGACTGTTTAACCACATCACTCCACTTCCGTATGCAGCCAGATTCTGGAGTTTCTGAAACCTAGGTCTCCTCCCTCATCTCAGACTCCCAGTACAAAGGGAAACATACCCTTCTGCTTCTGGGATCTAATAGCTTGATTTTGTTCCTTTCAGATGGTTTATCCGAAGATGAGATTGATCTGTATTTGCCTTCTGGTGCTGGGGGTCCTTTGTTTGTATTTTAGCATGAACAATTTGAGTCCTTTCAAAGAACAGTCCTTTGTTTACAAGAAGGAGTACGGGAACTTCCTTCAGCTCCCAGACATAGACTGCAGGCAGAATCCCCCCTTCCTGGTCCTGCTGGTGACGTCTTCCCATAAGCAGCTGGCTGCTCGCATGGCCATCCGGCAGACGTGGGGCAAAGAAAGGATCGTGAAGGGCAAACGGCTGAAAACATTCTTCCTCCTGGGGACCACGAGCAGTCAGGACGAAATGAGGGCGGTGGCCCAGGAAGGCCAGCTGCATGGAGATATCATCCAGAAGGACTTCGTGGATGTCTACTACAATTTGACTCTGAAGACCATGATGGGCATAGAATGGGTCCATCATTTTTGTCCTCAGGCAGCGTTTGTGATGAAAACAGACTCAGACATGTTCGTCAATGTCTACTATCTGACCGAACTACTTTTGAAGAAAAACAGAACCACTAGGTTTTTCACCGGCTACTTAAAACTGAACGAATTTCCCATTAGGAAAAAGTTCAGCAAGTGGTTTGTCAGTAAGTTTGAATACCCGTGGGACAGGTACCCGCCCTTCTGCTCAGGCACCGGCTACGTCTTTTCCAGCGATGTGGCGAGCCAGGTGTACAATGTCTCCGAGAGCGTCCCATACATCAAACTGGAGGATGTGTTCGTGGGGCTGTGCCTGGAGAAGCTGAAGATCAGGCTGGAGGCACTGCATTCAAAACAGACCTTCTTCCCTGAGGGCTTGCGCTTCTCTATCTGCCGCTTCAGGAAAATCGTGGCTTGCCATTTTATCAAGTCCCAAGAGCTCCTGCTCTACTGGCAGGCTCTGGAGAATTCCCGGGAGGAGGATTGTCCGCCGGTCTGAGGGGTTCCTGGAGGCACACCCAGACAAACTCAGACAATCTGCAGTGATTGTTGTTGAAAGATTTGGGTGGCACTGCTGGGAGTCGTGGGGCAGGGAGGGAGTGAGACAGGAAGAGGTGCGGGAGAGTGGGGACACCATTTTTCAGTGCTCCAAGTCCATGCCAGAATGGAGGTGCATGTGAAGCCACTTGATGAGTTCCCACCAGGAGCCCCAGTCTATAACGGACACCGCCTCTTGGGCATCTACACTCGTACTAAGCATTTGATATACACCTACATTTTCACATTCTAGGGGTCATTATTCTGTGATGTGGTGGGTGTTGTTATCCTCACTTCACAGATAAGGAAACAGAAGCTAAGAAAGATCTAGAAACTTGTTCTAAGGCTCATAGCCAGCATACCCTGGAGCAGGAATACACATCAAGCACTGGCAGAATCCTGTGTGCAGTCCCAGACTTGGTCTACCTCCTGCCCATATGCCGCCTCCCTGGGAGAGGACACTGATGATAAAGGCTTGGGGGGGCAGCCTTGCAGTGGGCAGCCTTCAGTCCCTGTCCAGAGTCCCTTCCACTTTATCGCCCAAAGCTTGTGCTTTCATTGCTAAGACTGGGGTGGAGAACTCACCCAAACGCCTTTATTCACAGACTGGATGAGGTGGACTCTGAGTCCAGACTGCCACCTTGGTACTCAACACAACCCAGAGCACATCCCAGATGTACTGGCAGTCGCTGCAGCTTGCCTGCTTAGAAGTGCCCGGCTCCAGACAGAAATCAATTTTGATACATTTATAAATTAGGCTCAGAACCCACGGCAGTCTGGCCACTGTGCAGACTGCTCACATTGCTGACCTCACTGACCAGCAGGACATCCCCTCCAAGCCATCTGTGGAGTTCCGATCCCTTCTCCCCAGATGTCCTTTGTCTTTGCTCGATCAGGAGTTCTCTCAGTTCAAATTGAAGGGCAGTTGAACGCAGGCAACAGTTCACACAGGATTCTGGGCACTTTTCTGAGATTTCAGTTGGCTGTAAGTCAAGATGCGGTCAAGGTCTTCAGACACAAAGCCCTGAAGTGGGCCCAAGTCAAGGGGATGTCCCTGTTTCCACTTCCCAAGCCTGGCCAAGCTCATCTTCATTGAGTCACATTTTGCCAAGAAATAACTGAACTTCGTGGTTTGGTGTTTGGCCTTCAATTTCCTCCCCCACCCACCCCAGGTTTGTGTGGGCCATTTTGCAGGGTTGTGTGAAAACCAAGACATTTTTTTGTAAAAGTTTCTGCCCATTCAGCCACTGTTACATGACATGCGAAGTTCTCTTGCTCCTAATTGTAGAATTGATTTTTTAATTTTTTTTTCTTTACCAGATATTACTAAGTTCTCAAAGAAGAGGCCTCACGTGACTGTGTGACTTTTAAATGCTGGACTAAACTCTTCCTTGAACTCAGGAAAAGTGATTTGCTGCGAAATGGTTATGACCATGTTAAATTGCAAAAGTAGGCCTGTTTTGCACAGCATTTCTTGTGTCTGGACTGAGCTGCTTCTTGAAGTTGATCTTCCTCATCCTGGCTGCTCTGAGTGCACTGGGTCATGTTCAGAAAAGCCTCCTTCTCAGGTGGAAAAGTCAGGGATGGACGCTTCTGGTTCCATAGCATGGGCTGCCTCTGATTCTGAAGAGAATGAGTGCTTTGCCAGTGAGGTAGTCTGTCTGGCAGTAGGCCTGTGTCTGTGTTTCACTGTCCCCTTTGTCTGGCATGTGTCTCGTCAAGCTGGCTGCCTCTGCATGGCTGGCTCAGGAGCTGGCTTTTGCATTATCCGTCCACAGCCTCTGGCTATGGGGACAGATGCAGCCAGGGGTGGACTCCACTGGCTGCCTCTGAGTGTTCTTAAAGGATTTTCTGCAAGACACCTTATTTATCCATTATATTTCCTTCCTTCATCACTCCCTGTCTCCTTGCTCACTTCCTTCCTTCTTTCCTTCCTTTCTTCCTCCCCTCCCCTCTCTCACTTTCCTTCCTTCCTTCCTTCCTTCCTTCCTTCCTTCCTTCCTTCCTTCCTTCCTTCCTTCCTACTTACCTACCTACTTACTTACCTTCCTTTCTCTTGCTCTGTCACCCAGGTTGGAGTGTGTGGTACAATCATAGCTCACTGCAGCCTCCAACTCCTAGACTCAAGTGATCATTTTGCCTTAGCCTCCAAGTAGCTGGGACTACTGGTGTGTGCCACCAAACCCAGATAATTCTCTAAATTTTTATTATTTATTGTTTTCTCATTATGTTTCCCAGGTTGGTCTCGCATTCCTGGCCTCCAGTGACCCTCAGTTGCTGGAGTTCCAGGCACGAACCTCACTTTATACAATGAAGAATTTTTTTTTTCTAGGAAAAAATCACTTAATCACTCTAGAACTTGAAGGAGTCTTAGAGCTTATTCAATCCTGCCTCCTCTTTTAGGTGGGATGGGATGAGAACATGACTCAGAGAGACCCAGAGACTTACCCAAGACTTCATGGCTGGTTTGTCATGGGCTGAGGTTTCAGTTCAGCCTGTGTTTCATGACGCTTACCTATCTGGATGTGGGAGTGAGAAACTATGTGAGTGTGAGTGAGGAAGCAAAGCGACGCTTTTCCAGTGACACCCAACGTTAGTTTCAAAATGGGCTTGCAACAGGGCCCTCACTCACAGGTGTCCAGAGAGGAAGGATTCAGATGAGCAAATACTATTTGTCAGGTATTGAGATAAGAGCTTTCTAGGTAGCACTTCATTTAAATGCTCAGAACAACCCATGAGAGAGGATACCACCAATATCCCTGGCTTACAGATGAGAAAGCCAAGGCAGAGAGTGAGGTTGGACATGTAACTTGCGATTACATAGCTTAAAAGTGGCAGAAACAGGGTGTGACCCCCAAACTACTGGGGCCATCATGCTTGTGGGTCACCAGCTGCCCCCTCTCAGTGTTCCAGGGCCCGCAGGGGGCTCGTTGCATCAGCTGCTCCCACTGCACTTCTGGGAGTGTCCTCAAACCCCCTGCCACCCATGCCCCCCACCCCTGGCCTCTGAGCCCCTATATTCTGTATCTACTGTTTTGGCAAGGAGCCATCTGGACTCTCATGGTGCCAGCTGCTCCCTGTTGAACCAGACTTCCAGCTCTTCTTCCCGCCTTAGGAGCATGTCTCCTGCACTTGTCCCTACTCTCATCCCATCGCCCATTGTCCCCTCTGCTTAATTATACCATAAACACACAGACATGCTGCTATCTCCCGTGTGACAAACACAACTGCTACCTTCCCTGATATTATGTCCCCTACCAGCTGCTGCCCGGCTCCCATTGTCTGTGTGTCAGATCCCCATGAAGTGGTTTTATGTGTTTGTCACTTCCTTTGGGTCCTTCTAGTCCTTGTGAAATCCCCTTTTGTGAAACTTTCGCACCCCTACTTCACCTGGATGACTCTTGTCAGGGGCACCCATGGCCCCATGTAGCTGGGTACTGAGGGCAGCAGGCTCTCAGCCCTCGCCTGACCTGACTGCTTCTTCCTGGATGGGTTCTCCTTACTGGCTTTTGGGACACTTGGTGCTCTTGGTTCCTTTCCTCCTTGTTGTTCCTTTTCTGTCTCCATGGCTTGTTCCTCCTCTCTGCTCTATTTAGTGTTGGAGTACCCAGGCTTGGCTTGGGATCGCCTTTCTTCCCTGACTTTACCCAGCCCTCTGGGGTCTCATCCTTTCTCATGGTTTTAAATGCCCTCTGTTATGTTGGCGATTTCTCCCATTTCTTTCCAGCCTAGAGCTCTCTCTTGCTCTTCATTCTCGTATATTCTGCTGGATTTCCCGTAATGACCTTCTAATGCAAGTCACGACCCTCAATCCGCACCATCTGTAGCCTGCCCTGTCTCAGTTAATAGCCACCTCACCCTTGCTGTGGCTCAAGTCAAAAACCATGAAGCCATTCTGACTCCCCTCCTTCAGCCGGTGCATTAGAAGTACTGTTGGATCTACCTTCAAATTACCTCCAGAAGCTGGCCACTTCCTGCTCCTCCATGGCGGCCACCCTTATCTGAGGTCCCTTCCTCCCCATTGCCTCTCATCTGCAGTCCTGCAGTCACCTCCTGCCTCTTCTCTTGGTTTCTACCATTGCATCTGAGTGATCTCCTCTCAGCAGCACCCAGAGTGATCCTTTGGGAATCTCAGTTCCCTGCCCGAACTTTCCTGTGGCTCCCCATTTCTGAGTAAAAGTCATAACCTTAATATTGTCTACCTTGTTGTCTCCATTATCTCATCCCTTCACAACCTCTCCTTACTCATGCTGGCCTCCTCAGCAACAATGCTATTCTAGCCACAGTGGCCTCCTTGTTCTTCCTTGGATATTTGCCTCAGGGCCTTTGCACCAGCTGTTCTCTCTGTCAGGGGTGCCCTTGCCTCAGATGTACTCATGGCTCACTCCTTTGTCTCCTTCAAGTCTTTGATCAAATGTCACCTTCTCATGAGGCCTACTCCTGCCTCCTTATATGAAATGAAATGGCAACTCACCCCACACCCGTGCTCCCTTACCTTGTATTTTTTTCATTGCACTTATCAATTTCGAACACAGCATATATTATCTATATTTATTTTTTATTGTTTATGTTTCAACTGACTTGAATGTAAGCTTTGTGTGGGTGTGGGTCTAGCTCTGTCTTCATTGGTGCACCTTGGATTCTTAGCATGGCCTTGGCACATAGTAGGTACTCAATAAATATTTGTTGAGGGGAACTGAATGGACCTTTTAGAAGGTGGGTTTTTAAAAGAAAATAAGACTGAAAAAATGAAGGCTTTCTAAAACCCAGCCAACACTGTGGTTCCAAATGAATCAGTAAGTGGGAAAACGGGTGCGTTTTCATGGACTCTATGATCTGAAAACCTAGAAACACCCCACATCGGTACTTCTTCACCCCTCTCTTTGAGGAATGGAAAACCTCACCCAGTACAGGGGGGATGGAATCGCACAGCACGGTTCATGTACCTGTCCTCCATCCTCATTCATGGTCAGTCCTGTCTCAGATAGGACTGCCCTCCCTACCTGTCTTTCCTGATGATTATGGAAATCTGCCCTTTTCCTAGACTGTGTAAGACTTTGAGCCCTCATCCTCCCTGCCCTGACCCACAAGGAGGTGAACACTAAGCAAAGCTGTTAGGAAATATACATGGACCATGGTAGTGACTCTTCAGTTCAGGTGTTTTCAGTAGATGAATTGCTGCATATCCGTATGCATGCTCAGGACACTAAGACCCACAGTGTATCAATTTTCAAGGTTATTTTTCAAAGCCAGGACTATGAAGGACTATCAGCTCTCTTGAGCTGTGCAGGTGAATTCTGTGCCCAGGGATCACTGCTGGGTGTCCTGGGATCTGCTTGCCCGTGTATGAGGAATATGGACAGTCCAGAGGTTACCCACAAAGGAAATTACCAAACCTGTGAGGTTGATTGCAGCAACCAGTACCTCATGGGTTGGTTTTGTCCACACCAAAATTGCTGAAAGCCAAGTCTTGGTTTCGAAGGCAGTTTCCCTGATAAACAAGCTTGTTTAATAGTAAAGGCTAAAGTTTAATTAAGTTTAACTCAGAAACCATATATTTGCTGTGATATAGAATAAACTGTTCCAATATGGCATTCTACATTTACAAACTTCAATCCATGTCTCTTATTCAATTGATTAAAATTGTTCCCTTGCTGTCCAGTATCAGAGACCTCTAAGATGGAAATCCTCATATCACAGCTGTTTTTTTTGGTTTTTTTTTTTTGTAGACAGTACTTTTGTCCACAGGTCTAACAGAATGATCCTAAACCTTTAACTCTCTGTCTTGCAGCCCAGCCGTTTAACTCTTTGTTTTTAATTTTTATAGAGACAGGGTCCACCTATGTTGCCCAGGTGGTCTTGAACTCCTAGGCTCAAGTGACCCTCCTGACTTGGTCTCCCTAAGTACTGGGATTATAGGTGTGAGCTACTGCACTTGGCCTTACCCCGTCCTTGAAAAGCTGTACCTGCTCCTATAGGTCTCCAACACACTATATTTCTTAGAAGCATCTTTTAATAATGAAGGCAGACTTGGACCAGTTTTTCGCTTTCTATTATGGCCTGAGGTGTGCCACCTTCCCTGCCTGGACACATTTGGTTCTGGGCTGCAGGGTTCTCACCCGTAAGATGATGGGACCTGAAAGACCTAATTCCCTAGACTTCCTTTTTCTGCTGTCTGGGCCAGGGAGTTCACAGCCATTCTTTTTGCAAGTGATAACAGCTGAAATACAAAGTGAGAAAGCCATTTCAAATGAAAACAGATTTGCTGCACTTCTCAGCTAAAAGAGGTCTGAGAGATCTGGTCCCAGGTCCTTTTATCAGAGCTCAGTGGCCATGGGAAGCCCAGACAGATCTCCTGAGCCTCAGCCTGGAGCAGTGTCCACCATGCCACATTGCCTTTTATTTAAAACAAAGTAATTGGTTGGGTACAGTGGCTCATGCCTATAATCCTAGCACTTTGGGAGGCTGAGGTTAGAGGATTGCTTGAGCCCAGGAGTTGAAGACCAGCCTGGGCAACATAGTGAGACCTCGTCTCTACAAAAAATTTTAAAAATAGGGTGTGGTGGCACACATCCATAGTCCTAGCTACTTGGGAGGCTGAGGAAGGAGAACTGTCTGAGCCCAGGAGGTCAAGACTGTAGTGAGCCATGAGCCGCCACTGTACTCCAGCCTGGGCAACAGAGTGAGACACTAACTCAAAAAACAAAAACAAAACAAAACAAAACAAAATTCAACTAGATTATTTAATTCCTACTTGTCTTAAAACATACTGTTGTAACCAGGTAGCACACCATGTAAAAAGAGAGGAAAGAAGGATCTGAATCAACAGAAATGTGTCAGGTCTCCTCTCCCTGAACTCTGTGTCACATGTCCACAATGGTCACCTCTGCCAGCCTTCCGTCTTGGTTCAGCTGGACTCCAGCCACCTCTTCCCAGTGGTCTCACGGTCTGATCATGCTGCCTTGCAATTTGTCCTCCGATTTACATTCAGAGTAATTTTTTTAAAAAGCAAATCTGATTAAGGAATGGGGAAGCAGAGTGGCCTACTCTTGGGTACCCTGTCCTGAGGGTAGAGCTCTCTGGTCCAGGGTCCACAAGCATGGAGGCTACCTCGCTTCACAGGTCATCGCCTGTTTGATAAGCTTTGAGGTACCCTTCATTTGCAAAGTTAGTTTTGACTGCAGCATCCAGGAAAGACCTGAGTAGGGCTTTCCCATTCCCCTGAGCTCCCATGCTGCTCCAGTGATCCAAAAAGTTTGGCTTGGAGTACTGAAATGGACATTGGAAACGTGATTAATTAATTTTCATGCAAGTTTTGGATTCCCTTGTGTGTGGCTATTTTTGTGCAAAAAAAAAAAAAATCTAGATGTTTATTTTGGTTTCAAAAATAATTTATTAGTATTTTTTCCTAGGCATGGTGGTTCATGTCTGTAATACCAGCACTTTGGGAGGTTGAGGCGGGAGAATTACTTGAACCCGGGAGTTGGAGACCAGTGTGGGCAACATAGTGAGACCTTGTCTCTACAAGAAAAAAAAAAAATCAAAAAATTAGTGTGGTGGCACTCACCTATCCCAGCTACTCAGGAGGCTGAGGCAGAAAGATGGTCTGAGCCCAGGAAGTCGAGGTTGCCATGAGCCATGATCGCTGTGATCATGCTACTGCAGCCTGGGTGACAGAATGAGACCCCAACTCAAAAAGATAAAAATCCCCCCTAAGCTTTAGACTTCAGCCAATGAGTCTGAAGGTGAGAAAGGACCCAGGGTACAGTAGGAGTAATGTGTGTGCAGAGCCCTGAGGGAGTGCAACTAGAACAGCCAGGAGTGCAGAATGTGCTCTTTGTTTTGGGCACAGCTGGTTCCTCTGCACATCATAGAAACTGGCTGACATATAGCCTCTCAGAGCCTCCAGCTTCCACAGCCATAGAAAATAGAACCCACCAGATAAAGAGGTAATTGGGGCACCAGGTTACTGCCTACGTGAGAAGAGGAGACCTCGCTTCCAGGCCTGGATGACCCACTTAAGGAGGCTCCATCCCATTCACAACTCTACTCAGACCTCCACCTGCAACTTGCAGCTGTGGCACCTGGCTATTTCTGATTCTTTCCGAACCTCAGTTTCCGCATGTCTGTAAAATGGGATAATAATAGCCTCTATAATCAGAAGACTATTGGGGGAGGGGGTGCAGAAATTAAGATAATTCACATGAAGTTCTCAGCACCACTGAGCCTGGACCTGGGTCTGGGCTGAATACATGAGCTACCCTCTTGATGTTGTATCTGATAGCCTGTGATGGTTGCTTGGCAGCCAAGGGTTTTCTTGGCTATTTCCCCAAACATCCCTGATTTGTGGGAAAAGTCTGTGTGTGGTTTGCAGAATATGAGTATGAAGGAGATCTTGCTAAAACAACGTTGTGTGGAGTGCTCAGGTGTGAAGTGGTTGTCTTTTTTTTCGCTTTGAGTCAGGGGTCTTACTCTATGGCCCAGTCTGGAGTGCAGTGGCATGACCATGGCTCACCGCAGCCTGGAACTCCTGGGCTCAAGCAATCCTGTCGTCTCAGCCTCGTGAGTATTGAGTAGCTGGGTCTACAGGCACACGCCACCATGCCTGGCTAATTTTTAAAACTTTTTTGTAGAACTGAGGTCTTCCTATGCTGCCTCAAATACTCTCATCTTGGCCTCCCGAGGAACTAGGATTATAGGTGTGTACCACTGTGCCCAGCTGAAATGGTTGTCTTATAGAATGTAAGTTGCAGTCACCACCCTGCCATGACATTGTTCCTCCCCAAGTGCTTCAGTTTTCACATTTTAATTTTCTCCTCTTAAAATCAGGTTGAATGAGGTAGATGTATGAGAGAGACGAGCTTGCATGGGCACCCAGTGGTGGTGTATTTAGAATTTAGTCTGAGGACTCCGGTGTGACCTTGGACAGACCTTTAGTTCCCAAGCCTGAGTTTGCTGGGGCAGAACTTGTGCTCTGGGGTCGGGCTACATTGGTTTGAATTTTACCTCCCTCATCTGCTACCATGAGAGGCAAGTTATGTATCTTCTCTTTACCTCAGTTCTTATCTGGAAAATGAGACAGTAGTAGTTCCTACCTCATGGGATTGTTTTGTGGGTTACATGAGAGAACAGATATAAATTGCACAACATCTTCTAGTAGGTGCTCAATGAATGCAGGTGATAATTATATTAGGATGATAGTCAGTGTTTTGACTGTGAATTTTGGTAGATTCCATGGCGGTGTATGCAATGTACCTATCAGTGTATGTGATCTCTGTGCAAATCAAGAACTCTTCAAAGTGAGTCTTTAGGACTTTGTTTTAGCTTTTGTTCCTTTCCTTTTGTTCCTTTGAATCTTTCCTGGAATGCTTAAAGTTCTTCTGCTTATGAAATTCTTCAAAATCACATAGCATAGTGCTCTGGACTTTGTTAATTTGGAATATGTGAAAAGCTGAGCAAGTTAAAAAAAATTGAAGCTGGAAGAGGCCTTAGAGATTATCCATGTTATAAAAAACCACAAAGCCTTCATTTTACAGATGATAAAAACAAAGCTTGAGAAAATGGAATGATTTTGCTAAGTCCTTTAGTTAGTGGCACATCCAGTGTGACAACCTGGCATCAGAAAGCCCACGTAGACAGTCACTCTTTCATGTGTTCATTGTATGCTGAGTGCTTTGACAAGGCATCATGAAAGAGGGTCAAGCTGAGGTTCAAGGCTGTGGTTTTGCAAACAGCATTTTCACTGAGTAAATACACAGTGTCTAGATTACCAGGGGCATCTGTTCCCTTGACAATTGAATAAAGAAGCATTTCTGTGCCTTCTCTGTGGGCATTGCAAACCATGTCCACACCCAAGGTCTAACTGAAGCCCACAGCAGACTTGGCAGGTCACCATTCTTATTATGATTAAGCCCCTTTTGAGAGGAGGAAACTGAGGCTCAGAGTGATTCAATTACTCACCTAGGAGCTCAGACATGTTGGAGACACAACCTCTTGTCCTCCAAATGCTACTCCTGTGAGCAGCCTTGTCTTTCTCTGCCTGGGTGCGGTTGTCAAGTCTTCCAATGTGCCTACTCCAACAGAAAGCTCAAGTCTGGGCCCTGCCTGAGAAGTTGTTCCTTTCCCTAGCTGCTGCCACCTCTGATTTTTGAGTGTTGACTTGGGTCTTGGTTGTCCCCTTCCTAGTCCTGTTCAAACTCCTGGGATTTGGTCCTTTGTTCTGTCATGGCCAGTTCTGTCTTGATGGCCACTCAAGTTTTCATCTGGTAGCCTGGACAAGTTTTTAGCTCCAGAACATGAACCCTTCTGTCTAGCCCACATTCCACCTCTCCCTACCCAAAGCCCTTTCAAAACAAGTCTGTGAGCCCAACACTGAGACTGTGTGCGTGTGTGTGTGTGTGTGTGTGTGTGTGTGTGTGTGTGTGTGAGAGAGAGAGAGAGAGAGAGAGAGAGAGAGAGAGAGAGAGAGAGAGAGAGAAAGAGAGAGAGAGGAGAGAAAGAGGCAGGGAGAGAGAGAGGAGAGAAAGAGGCAGGGAGAGAGATAGGAAGGAGAGATAGAAAGAAAGAAAGGTAGGGGAGAGAGACCCAACTAATCCAAGGCTCTAAATAGAGTCATAGTTCTGTTCTCAACTATTGAGGTGAGAAGGAGCAGTCTGGGAGTTGCACACTTATTACATGACAAGCATGTGCTGTGCACCAGGCTCAGTTTACTCAGATTCACATCTCTCCATGACAGTGACTCAAAATGTCCCCTCTCTCCTTTTCCCAGAGGAGAGAAAGCTTGCAGTATAAGATAACCAAGAGAACTGGAGATGAGCTGCAGGCATGGTCTGCAGTCATGTTATTCTGAGGTGTTCCTGAACTGAAACTTTCAGGCAGAAGACTTAGAAAGAGTGAAGTCTAGTAAAAGGGATCAAACAGCCTCTTGAGTATGCATGTGTCTTTTGCAAACAGAACTGTGTAGGCAATACTCTACCCTGCTTATCCTTGATATGCAGTTCTGAATGAAAAAACCAAAAAAACAAGGCTTTGGTGAATCTCCTGGGCTCTCCATGCCAGGAGTCTGTGACAGATTAAATAATTAACAAGCCTGATTTAATATGGCAGCTGTCATGCACCTTTATTTTAAATATAGACGAGATGATGTTTACATTTTCTCCATGTTCCTCATTTGTAAATGTCTTAGTTTGCTTTGTGTTGCTATAACTGAATTCCATAGACTGAGTAATTTATAAACAATAGACGTTTATCTGGCTCACTGTCTGGAGGCTAAGAAGTCCAAGAGCATGGCACTGGCATCTAGTGATGGCCTTTGTGCCACGTAAGAGGGCAAGAGAACATGTGTGTGCAAGAGTGCTGAACCCATGGTCATAACAAAGCCACTCACACAATAACTGACCACTCCTGTGATTTGACTTTAATCCAGGAATCTGTGACCTAATCACTTCATAAAGGCCCCACTTCTCAACTCTGTTGTCTGGGGAATTAAGTTTCCTACACATGAACTTTGGGGGACACATGCAAACCATAGCACCATAGCAGGAAGTATTTGCTTTCTCATAACATTAAAAAAAATTAATTTTCATTATTTGTCATATCAGGATTGACATTTTAGCAATGTCCATGGCTGTGTCTCTCCGAAAGGCTGTAAAGTTCTACTGGCCTGAGCTCTCTCTCTGTCCGGGTCTCTGGCATGGTACCTGGTAGAGAGGAGATACTTGATAATCATCTATTGGGTTTTAAGGCAATCTCCCAAAGGGGACATTTTAGGTACCAGCAAGGCAGCTTCCATCACAATAAAGAATAGTAGACTGGAAGTGAGCTATAAAGTCCCTTCAAATACCAGTTCCTGAAGCCTCTGTCACTGATGGTTGTTGCTTTTTCTGTCTATGTTTGCTTCTACCAGACTCAAAAATCTTCATGTGAACACTAAGAAACTTTATTGTGGCCTGAAATGTATTTGAAATAAAGTCTCAGTTTTATCTCTGGGATGTGAAAGGTGTTGACATTCTCTGCTGGGAATGTAGACAGAAAGATTTGTAGCTTGTGACCCCTGGGATGTAAAGGCATGCGTTTTTCTCTATTTTTCTGCTTTTGATGACCAGAAAGAATGCCAGCTCTTTGGCCTTGAAGCAGAAGAAAAACTGTCCACTCTCAGCGTAGGACAACGAACCACGTAGGGCTGGATGAGCAGATGAGATGAGGAAACAGGAACGCATCCTAGCATCTGCCGATAGGAAGACAGACAAAAAATTAGTTTTTAATTATTTAAAGAAATAAATTTCCTATTTATCTGACATAATCGCTTTTAGCTATGAGTAGACAAACTAATTCCACAGCCAAATGTAATTTTTTGTGTCATATTGTTTTGCATTGTGTGTTCAACTACCTCCAGTCACTTGTCTAAGAAATGCAGAGTTGGCCAGTGTGACATTGACACAGCCTGGCTCAGAGCCTTTTGCCTGGGAAGTCAGCACAAGCCCTGCTGGCTCAAGGGTCCAGAAGGGTCCAGTCCCTTAGTCCTCAAACAAAGAGGTAAACCAAAGAAGTAGTGATACCCTTGGTTAAATCTGATCTGGAAAATATCAGACGGGGGAGAGTTGACTTATTTTACCTGATCCAATAGGTCAAATTGTTTTTCTTAAAAGAGAAGAAATCAAAGTAAATTTATATGTCACTGAATGAATATTTGAGTCATTTCCTCATATGTTGTGGGGGTTCTACTAGTCTCTTATGTCATCATATTTTGGGAATGGGTATGCCTATTTATTTATAATTTGTTAATAATGGTATTTGTCTTCAATAAAAGTTAAATTATTTTTTTGTGTTAAATGAATGTAGGTTTAATCACTGAGAAAAGTGATTATTGGTATTCTTTAAAATTTTTATTTTATTTTAAAGATGTGGGGTATAATTCAGGGTTAGGTATACAAATGGCCATTATGCAGGAAAAGTTAAGTTATTAAAATAACATAATGTGCTCAACATGGTGAGTTCTCAGTCGTAGATAGATGTAGTAAACTTTTTGCTCTTTCTGGAAAGCTGGCAATTTAGAGTTCAAACTCGACAATCTATTTTTTCACATTGATGTTTTCTATAATTATTTTGTGTTTAAAAAATGTTTTTAAAATTTGATTTTGATTTTGTATGCTTAAAAAAATAGACTGAACAATCTTGACATGCTTATCTTTGTAAGAGATCGGGCACTCCTTGTTTCTCTTAAATTTTGGATAGAAAGCAATGGGACACTGTAGCCTCAAGGGTCTGTGTCCAAGTCAGTAGTGAGGGTTGAGGTATGCTGTCAAGAATTACAAGTCCAGGGCATTATAAGATAGGCATCCTTTGGAATTTTTGTTCTCTCAGGTATATTTTAACTAAAAGCTATCATTTAAGTTTAATAAGTCAAGTCTTGCAAATGGATATGATTGTACCTTTACAGTCTTTGATGATGACTTGTCTCTGAGGTACAGGTTGGATCCTTGATTGTTCAAAGTGTCATTTAATTGGAAATAAAATATATGAAGCAGATGTGTGTTTCTTTGACTTCAGGTAAGTCCTGGAAATCTTTTAGCACCCATGCTTCTTGCTGATTGTGTCTCGGCCCTTCTCAGAAACAAATCAGACATGGGAGGTGGCAGGGAGGGGGTTCAGGGCTGTGTGTGAAGACATGAAAGTGGATGCCTGGAGATGGGCAGAGTAAGGACAGCTTCAAAGGACAGTGACTCTGCTCCTGCTGCTTGTCCACCAGTCAGGCCTTGCCCTCCCTCCTGTGACAATGTGGATACTGTCTCTGGCCCTTGGGAGACTGGTCCTGCCTCCTTCCCTTCCTCCTAAACTCTGAGCCCACCATCATTTCATCTCTCCCATTAGCAGCTTCATTTGCTTCTTCCTTCTAGAACCTTCTACAGTGCACATGCTCTCAGTGCCTGCTCACAGACTGTTTTTCGGACCTGTCTCTTTTCTAGTACTGCCCCTTTCTCTCTTTTTTTAATTCCTCAAAAAGCAGCCTTCACCACTGCCACCGTCCTCAGCTCCCCTCTCCCTTCAGCCACCTCAATCCTAAAATAGTTCTGGTGGAGGCACCAGCATCCTCCGTCTGGGTAACCACCGTGGTGTCCTTGGCCTTTGCCTTGCCAGGCCTGGCTCCATCTGACTGATGCCAGGAGCTGCCCTCCTTTCTGCTGCCTCCTCCTGGCTCTGAGTCACCCGTGGTAGTTCCTCCCCTCATCATCCTCTCCTTCCTGCTCTCCTTTACTTTTTCCACATCCTTTTCCCAACCTCCAAATTTTGGAGGGCCCCAAGCAAAGAACTTAGAGTTCTTCCTCTCCACTGACATTTTCTGGCTGTTGGCCAGAGGCCCCCCCCCGCAAGTTCCTTGTAGGGTGCCTCTGCCTATGGCCTCTGGCAACACCGCTCCAGCTTCCTCAGTGCAGGTAAGTGAGAAGAGACAGAGATGGATCCAGGATGGATTGAGTCACAGTCTTCTGTAGCCTGATCTCTGAAATGATGTTGTGTTACTCTTGTACTATTCTAGTTACCAGAGGTAAATGTCTAGGTCCAGCCCTCATTCAGGGGAGGAGATTACTTAAGGGCTGCGAGTGGAAGTCTGCAACCACAGGGGCCCTACTCAGTAACTTTTGGAGAAAGTGAAAGAAACAGAACTCCAGCTGATTAACTGGTTTTAAGCAAAGAGGTAGTTCATTGACTTACCTTGCTACCAAGTGCCTAAAGGCCTCTCAGGACCGAAATAGAGATTGGGCTGCAAATGGAGAGGAGCCCCAGGACACTCCTGCAGTCAGTCTGTCTCCCTTGCTTTTGTCGGCAGGCAGCCTCATGGTCTCTTGCTGAATCCAGTCTTCTCCCAGTGACAAAGACCATGAACCAAGGGAGCTCCAGGCTACAGAAGAAGAGAACTTCTTAACCAGCTTTTGTAGTTCAGTCCCAGAAAGCTGCCTAGTCTGTGGGTATCCCAGGTCAACGCCCTAAATCAATCAGTGTTGCTATGACTAGCCATGCCTGAGTCAGGCTCCATCCTTGCAGACCTGTGTCTTTGAGGGGATATCCAGTGTGTTGATAGTCTCATCAGAACCACATGGACTAATAAATGGGATTCTTCAACCTAAGGAAACAATGCTATTCAGACCAAATATATGAGAAGGACCCAAGAAAAACCAGAATTATTTTTGGAGGTTGGGTGCCTTATAGTACATGTTTTTCCCACTAGGTAAGTGTTCTAAGAACCCATTGGCATCAGTATACTAGCTAGAGTTGTTATGAGAGGCTGTATTCAGCTTCAGTAAATATTTTTGAAGATTCTTTCAACGCATTTGCCCATTTCATGATGGGTAATTTATGAGTACACCTGTCCATACCATGCTGAGTGTTCAGCAGTTTTTGAGTAAAAATGACATGACCCTTATGCCCTACCCTCCCTACTCACTCGATCTCACCTTGATTGATTTTTTGTTTGTTTGTTTCCTCGGATGAAAAAAAATCCTCAAAGGGAAATGTTTTGCCAATGTGAAAGAGGTGAAACAAAAAGATGGCAGAAGCATTAAAGGCATCATAATTGACAAGTTTAAGAACTGTTTTGAGCAGTGGAAAAAGTGTCTCAGTAGGAGTATTGCATCAAACAGAGAGTACTTTGAAGGTGACTGAAGTTTAAATATGTAAGAATAAAACACATATTTTTAATAAATAAACTTGTTTTGCTGCCCCTCCTCGTGAATCTACACAGAGATTGTAGCAGGAAAAATAGAGAGATCGTGACACCGAGACTATTATAGGAAGTAGCACTTTATTACGCTGGCTAGCACAGCGGGCCCAAGAATTTCATGAGTCCAAATCAAGCTCGAGCACAACAGAACAGGAGACGCGGGGGGTCTTATACCCTCGTTTAGGTAAGGGAGGGGGGTCGTGTTGAGTGATTACATACTTCCTTTGGAATCTTACAGGGTTGTACTCAGCAAAATCAGATTTTTCAAAGAACAAATGGTTTCCAGGAACTGCAGGCTTGTAAACCTTCAACTTCAGAAGGGGGTTTTAGATAAGACTCTTTTCCATTTCCATGAAATAGCCAGTCTCTGGGCCACTTGGCCTTTCCCAAACAAAACTTGCAAGGGGCCTGGTGGGTCTTTAAAGTTGCAACTTGCCTTTCAAAAGGAAATACCTTTAACTACTATCAACTCCTTTCCTGCCCTGGGCTAGTGATTGCCATGAGGCCAACAGCTGATCCTGAACCAGCTACATGTTTCTGTGCTTATTCACTCGATCATACAAGAAATATATTTGAGCATTTGCTGCATCCTGCCACAAGATTGTCAGACAAAGCTCTGAAAACAACAGGAATAAAGTGGTTAAATGACAGAGTGGTGCATGTATATTATTGAGAGAAGATTCTCCTCAAGCATACCTCTTAAAACATACACCTTAAGAAACTGTCAGATTTTTCTTCCCATGAGTTTGCTAGTTCTGGATGGCTTAAGTGGTCAGTAAATAAGGCATTTACTATGTGTTATGGACATTATTTTATTTAGTGCCAATTAGGTAACAACTAGAATTATCACAACTTTACAGTAGACACAGTGGCTTGCATTAGATTATTAGAAAGCCACAGAAGAAATAGACTTGACATCAACCATTCTCTTCACATAGCCTGAAGGTTTTCCCTAGCCACACAGAGTAACAATGGAACAAAGAAATGTCTCATTATTGTCATGAACTCCTTATCCTGTTGTGCTGTCTGTGAAGCAGAACTATAAGGTGGATGTAGAAAAGGATCACTTAGGTGGAACACCACAAGAATAACATACTCATGGTTGGCTTTAGAATTCTAAGCAATTGTAGTTTGCATGTTCAGACTTATGGTCAGTGCCGGAACCACGACAAAACATTTTTTTCAGCAGGAAGCCATGGCCAGGAACATCGTGTTAGGCAGGCCACTCCCAGATCTCAGATGACAGATGCTTCTGTTTATTCTCTCATTGTTTGAACAGTGCAGTGGCCCTGCAGGCTTTTTGGGGGCACTGTCCTTTGTCAGTACTGATGGAGATTGGAACTCAACAATTAGATTCCTTTCAGTGATAAGAACCTGGCTGCACTTAAATTAAGATAAGATTTTATGAATGCTTTTAGAAGTGATGCTTTTGGTAATAGTTCCTAATCCCCAAGATCATAAGACAAGGGAAGGACCCTGGAAATCAGCCATTCCAACTTCCCTCTTAAACAGAGAATGAAACCCAGTCATGGTTGACTTGTCCACATGAGCAATATCAGAAACAAGGCCTTTCTACTCATTTCTTTATAATTTTAGCTGTTTCTGGATTCTGAATGCTGCATTAAATCGTGGCACATACGATGGTATATTAAAACATACTTTCTGTGTTACTTGCTAATCCTGCCACATGTCAGAGAAGGCCTCAAGCATAAAACCACCCCATCCAGAGGCTCAGAAGGTTTAAATTTTTGTCAAAGTTAAACTGCTAGAAATCGACCTTGGATTTCTATCTTCAGCTCCACTGCAATAAAGCCTAGAATTCAAATAGAACCAAATGTATGCATTTTAAAGGAGAAATGGGGTGGTTACATGCTTTGATTTCCAATAGTGTGCTCATTAACCATGTTCTATGCATTCATTCAACAAATTTGTGTTGAGTTGGCTGGGCACAATGGCTCATGCCTGTGATCTGAGCACTTTGGGAGGCTGAGGCAGGAGGATTGTTTAAGGCCAGGAGTTCAAGAGCAGCCTGTGCAGCACAGTGAAGCCCTGTCTCTACAAAAATAAATTTGTTAGATGCTCATTATCTGCCAGAGTTCCTGCCCTCATAAAACTTATATTCTGTTAAAAAAAATAATTTGTAAGTAGATCTTCACAATGCTGCATGATATCTCACTGTGTCTTAGTAAAGTCATGGTATCTTACTGTCTTAGTCTGTTCTGTGCTGCTGTCACAGAATACCTGAGACTATGTAATTTATAATGAACAGAAATTCATTTCTTATAGTTCTGGAGACTGTGAAGTCCAAGATCAAGGGGCTGGTATCTTGTGAGGGCCTTCTTGCTGTGCCATTTCATGGCAGAAGCTGGAAAGGCAAGAAAGAGCAAGAGGTTGAACTGCAGACTCAAGCTCTTTTATAACCAGCATCAATCCATTCATAAGGGTAAAGCCCTCATGACCTAAACACATAGGCTCCAGTCTCAACACTATTGCATTGGGGATTAAGTTTTTGAAACATGCTTTTTGGGGGACATACTCTAGCCATAGCAGTCGGACAAGCTTGCATTTCTTTTTGTAAGCTTTAAGGGAGAAGGTTTCTTGCCTTTTTCAGCTTCTGGAGGTGCCCAAATTCTTAAACTTGTAACCCCTTTCCTTCATCTCCAAAGCCTCCAGGGAAGGTTGAGTCCTTCTTATGCTGCCATCTCTCTGGTTTTCACCAGCCATGAAATACTCTCTGCTGTAAAAACTCATGTGGTTACATTGGGCCCACTTGTAAATCCAGGATGATCTCCCCATCTCAAGGTCAGTTGATTAGCAACCTAATTTCCCTTTGCCATGTAACCTAACATATTCACAAGGTCCAGGGATTAAGATGTGGATTTATTGAGGGGAAGGATATTATTATTTTTACCACATGATATGCTAGGCATTTTCCACAATAAAAAGTAAGAAACAAAAAACACCTGAGGAAAAGAATGGTTATTGTTTTTTTGTTTTTAGACTGTGTTTATAAATTGGTAACACAGCCAATTAAGCTTAAACAAAAACAAAACTTTCAGTTGCACAAGATTCATGTAAATGAAGATGCTAATTTTGCTTAAAATAAGATGCCAGGAGGAAAAGGTAGATGCTGAAATCTTATCACTATATAGATTGTATCTAAAACATTAAATAGGAAGAGAAACCATTACAAGGTGATGCCACAGGCAAGATTAAGTTTGCCTACTATATTATCTCAGTTTTCAAAGCAAAGCTGTAGTGTGGCAGTATGTTATATAAAAATAAAGTAATTGGTAGAAAAAAATCCATTAAAAATAGCACTTTACCATTATAAAACACATTGGCACTCATTCTCATTTGATTTCACAACAACCTTTTAGTTGGGCAGAACAAGAGCATTTTTTTCCCTTTTGCATTTGAAGATATTGATGAGATACAGGAAGATTATGAATTGCTTTAATTTTTCCTGGTTAATCAGCAAGATGAGAAATGAGACCTAGCTCTTTTGATTCCACTGGACAAACTTGCCTTTGTAACCACCAGAGAAAAGTTGAATTGTGCTCAGAATACTCTTGTTTTTTAAGACAAAGTGTAAATCCATGGTAAATTTACCATAAACACTAGATGTACCACATATAAAACGTAAGGTATCTGTTTAATGGTCACTTGCTTTGGGATTGCTACCCTGCAGCTGAGCTCCCACATCAACCTGTAAACTTTGGCTATGAGTTTCCAGTGCACCTTCCCCCCCCCCCCCACCCCCCGTAAGTATAGAAACTGTGTTACCAAATTCAGTTTAATTTCCTCTTCCTGGTACATCAGAAGATGGCATCCCCCAGACTTCCCTGCAATAGGCTACAAGCAGAGTGTTCAGCATGGCTTCTGGGTTGAAATATAGAGAATAAGTGTGAATTTTCCATGCTTTTCTACAACCCTGGCAGTGATTTTTGAGGTCACTTGTTGACATGGCAGAACCCCTGGTTGGAAGTAGTTTAGGTCTCAGTGAAGTACTATTTAACACCAGTATCAGAAATATTTAACACTATAATCAGAGCTAACCGATTATGAAACAGTGTGTTTGTTCCTCTACAAAATCTTAGACTATCAGAGTGATCAGGCCTGTGTATTCAATTTAATATTTCTTCTCTGTAGTCTGACATCAATATATCTTACTTTCTTGTTAGAGACTCTTATTGCATTAAAGAAAAATTTGCTTGGCAAAGATAAAAATAGAGGCTGAGCAATATTTGTTGCTTTTGAGAATTATAAAGACAAGGCAAAATAGTAATATAACTGGATTAGAAAGATAAGAGAGAGTGTTGGAGACTTGCCTTGTCACTGGCAATTATGCCTAAAGGATGCATGCTGTGCTTGCCACAGTGAGGATGGTGACATGTAGTTCCGTTCTAACGGTGGACAGCAGCATGCCTTCCCTCCCCAATCAGAGACACAGGGCACAGGATGAGGCAGGTGACTTACAACCCTTTGATTGTGTCTCAAGGGATTTTCTGTTTGGTCAGCCATTCATTTACAACTCTTAAAAAATAAAACAAATGAAAACAAAACATATGGTAAAGAAATTTTCTCCTAGCAGTAATGCAATTTACTGACAATAGCATGTTTATAGAACTTGGGTTTGACAAAGAACATGCATCTCTACTATAAATAATCTATGTCTCACTTTTGTACACTGATTTGTAAAGCATTTTCTCTTTTCGTGTCCTAGGACAATTCTGAGAGGTGGGCAGAAGGGTGAGACCATCATTTCCTGGGAGGGTGGAAAAGATTTGCCCACATGTCCCCTCCTTGCTTTACTTAGCAATCTGCTTTTTCTCTAGTTTGTCCATTTACAGATAATACTCTGGGGAGTTGTTCTACCTGGGCAGAGAGTGTTCATACTCAGCTAATAGCTCAAAAACTCCTTTGGATTCCCCAGCTACTCTTGCAATTAGTTTGGGGCCAATTCCTTCTAGCCAATGACGCAAGACAGAAGGCAATTAAGAGCCACTGATCCTTGTTCACCCTTCTTTCTGCTGATGTGACCTTGGACCCCACATATTCTGGTTGATAGTGTAGCCCACAATGTTTACCTGCCTTAGGAATGAGAAGTGAGCCTTATTGAATGAAGCCACTGTAATTTCAGGATTTATTTAGCTGTTTCACCATAAGGAAAATTACTTATCCTTCAGTGTATCATGAAGAAGTAGGTGTCCTCAGTAGCTCTGAAATTGGAATGATGAAACACTCTGGAAAACTATCAGTATCATTTCTACTTTTCAGTTGACATGAATTATCCAGGCGTGGTAGCTAATGCCTGTAATCCCAGTACTTTGGAAGACTGAGGCAGGAGAATTGCTTGAGCCCAGAGGTTCGAGACTAGCCTAGGCAACAGAGTGAGACCTTGTCTCTATAAAAATGTTAAAAAATTAGCCGAGTGTGGTTGCACGCACCTGTAGTCCCAACTACTCGGGATGCTGAGGTGAAAGGATCACCTGAGCCCAGGAAGTCATGGCTGCCGTGAGCTGTGATTGTCGTGATCATGCCACTGAACTCTAGCTTGGGTGACCGAGTGAGATCCTGTCTTTAAAAAAACCAAACCAAGCAAAACCTAAACATAAATTTTCCTATAGGTAGAATTTTAAAAATTAAGTATTTTTAATCAGAATTATACATTTACATAAAGTGTCATTGGTGCTACAAGCCTTAGAAAGTAACACAGCAGCAGCTCTGCCCCAGCCCTCCCTTCCCAGCCTTATCCCTTTCTGTTGTTTTCTCTGACATTTATGTCTGTATTTTTATTTTATTATTTATTTATTCATTTAAAATTTTTATTTTATTTTTTTGAGTCAAAGTCTTACTCTGTCACCTAAGCTGGAGTGCAGTGTCACGCTCACGGCCACCTCAGCCTCAAACTTCTGGGCTCAGGGGATCCTTCTGCCTCAGCCTTCCAAGTAACTGGAACCACAGGCATGTGCCCCCAGACTTGGTTGATTTTTTGATTTGTTGTAGAGATGGGATTTTGCCAAGTTTCCCAAGCTATTCTCGAACCTCTGGGCTCAGGCAGTCCTCTTGCCTTAGCCTCCCAGAGTGTGGAATTATAGGTGTGATCCACCGCACCCAGGAGTATTTCTAAATAATACATTTATCCTGCTATGTTTTGTTGTATTGTTTCAGACATTTTTCTATTGACTTTCTCCTACTGCTGATGAGGATCTAGCTACCTTGTCTTTCTCGCCACCACTTTATCTTCCCCAGTTCTTAATATATCACAATGTTTGGCTAAATTTGAACTCACTATTTATTATTTATGACCATGTACATCTTACTAGCTGCTAGGAACAAAAGTGTGCTATGGTTACATGTTTTTTTCTGTGAAAGCTCTTCCTATCTTGCTGAAGTTAATATTAATTTTTTATTTGTTCAGTTTTGTATGTAGCCATCAGTTATTCTTCCTGCCTCATTCAAACACCTGTCAGTTCTAGTTTCCTCATGGCCAAAGGGTATGTGTTCTTCTGAGGTAACGTTTACAGGAGCCCATCCCCAGGGCTCTCTTCATACCCTGGTTGGATCTGGCGGGGTTGATCCCCGGAATTGTTGCTCAGTTGACATCCTAGGTCATAGTTCCTGGAGTCCACATCTTCCTTCTCCTTGGTTTACTCCCCTGTAAGTGAATCATTCCCTTCTGTGACTTCCAGAGAAAGAGGGCATGAAATATAATTTTTTTGATATCTTGCCTATGTGCAAATGTGTGTAGTTTGCCCACATTGCTGTTGATAGTTTGGATTTAGAGATGCAGTTAAAATAATTTCCTTCCCAGTTAATCCCATTAATGAGCGCTCCACCCGCATGACCTCATCACCTTCCCAGAGCCCCATCTGATGCCATCACTTTGAGGTGTTAGATTTCAGCATATTAATTATTGGAGGCACAAACATCCAGACTTTAGCTGGAGACAGAGACCAACAGGAGATGAACCTCTCAACCCTCTTCCCAGTATCCATCTCCAACTGGCTTTCTGAGGCAAATTGTACAAAATGGTACACTGCCTTTTCTCCAGAAGTTGTTCCCCTTCCTCAGATCCCCCAAATCAAGGCATCCTCAAGGTTCATGGAATTGGTCACTGGCTTGCATTTTCAACTCCCCCCACCACCTTCCCCCAACCAACTAGTATCTAAATTCTGTGGCTTACCCTTTGCCTCATCTCAGGAATAGTTATCAGTCTTACCACACACAATCACCTGGAGAGCTCTGAAACACACACTTGGATCCCACTCCAGAGATTCTGTCTAGTTGGTCTGGGAGGGTGAGGGGTTGCAGCATGGGGATTCATACTTTAGACATCCTCCATGTTATTCTAATAGGCAACTCAGGCTGAGAACCTCTGCTCCAAAATCAGCCTCTTCCTCCCCACTGCCAATGTTCTTCCCTCATTCTCTTTCCTTGGCACTACTGCAACAGCTTCCTAACTGGTCTGTTTATGTCCAGTCCCCCTATTTTTGTTCACGTGTCCTGACCTGTTGACATCCTAATTTAAACTTCTAATCCTGACATTCAAAGCTTGCCAAAAGTTAGTTCCTGCTACCTTCTCAACGTTCCCTTGCTCCACTCACCCTGTGTACCCACACCTGTTAATACACAGGTCCACTCCTGTCGATCAACCTGTGCTGCACTTTCCTGGTACCTATTGAAGTTTTCTTGCATCAGCACCCAATGGAATCTCCAAGCTTCTGGAAAATCTTCCTGGCTCATTCAGTTGTTTGATGGA